>NC_036846.1:22756482-22766307 GCF_002910315.2 Salvelinus sp. IW2-2015
TGGGAGTTTATCAAAATTGGATTTGTTTTCAAATTCTTTGTGGATCTGTGTAATCTGAGGGAAGTATGTGTCTCTAATATGGTCACACATTTGGCAGGAGGTTAGGAAGTGCAGCTCAGTTTCCACCTCATGTTGTGGGCAGTATGCACATAGGCTGTCTTCTCTTGAGAGCCAGGTCTGCCTTCGGCGGCCTTTCTCAATAGCAAGGCWATGCTCGCTGAGTCTGTACATAGTAAAAGATGTCCTTCATTTTGGGTCAATCACAGTGGTCAGGTATTCTGCCACTGTGTACTCTCTGTTTAGGGCCAAATAGTATTCTAGTTTGCTCTGTTTTTTTTGCAAATTCTTTCCAATGTGTCAAGTAATTATCTTTGTGTTTTCTCATGATTTGGTTGGGTCTAATTGTGTTGCTGTCCTGGGGCTCTGTGGAGTCTGTTTGTGTTTGTGAACAGAGCCCCAGGACCAGCTTGCTTAGGGGACTCTCTCCAGGTTTATTTCTTTGTAGGTGATGGCTTTGTTATGGAAGGTTTGGTAATCGCTTCCTTTTAAGTGGTTGTAGAATTTAATAACGGCTCTTTTCTGGATTTTGATAATTAGCGGGTATCGGCCTAATTCTGCTCTGCATGCATTATTTGGTGTTTTACTTTGTACAAGGAGGATATTTTTGCAGAATTTTGCATGCAGAGTCTCAATTTGGTATTTGTCCCATCTTGTGAATTCTTGGTTGGACCCCAGACCTCACAACCATAAAGGGCAATGGGTTCTTTAACTGATTCTAGTATTTTTTAGCCAGATCCTAATTGCTATGTCAAATGTTATGTTCCTTTTGATGTCATAGAAGGCCCTTCTGGCCTTGTCTCTCAGCTCGTGCTCTAGGGCAACGATGTCTAGATGGAATTTGTGTTCGTGGTCCTGGCAACTGGACCTTTTTTGGAACACCATTGTTTTTGTCTTACTGAGATTTACTGTCAGGGCCCAGGTCTGACAGAATCTGTGCAGAAGATCTAGGTGCTGCTGTAGGTTCTCTTTGGTTGGGGACAGAAGCACCAGACCATCAGCATACAGTTGACATTTGACTTCAAAATCTATTATGGTGAGGCCGGGTGCTGCAGACTGTCCAAGTGCCCTCGCCAATTCGTTGATATATATGTTGAAGAAGGTGGGGCTTAAGCTACATCCCTGTCTCACCCCCCGGCCCTGTGGAAAGAAATGTGTGTGTTTTTTGACAATTTTAACCGCACACTTGTTGTTTGTGTACATGGATTTTATAATGTCGGATGTTTTTCCCCCAACACCACTTTCCATCAATTTGTATAGCAGACCCTCATGCCAAATTGCGTCGAAATCTTTTTTGATATCAACAAAGCATGAGAAGACTTTGCCTTTGTTTTGGTTTGTTTTGACAATTAGGGTGTGCAGGGTGAATACGTGGTCTGTCCTATGGTAATTTGGTAAAAAGCCAATTTGACTCTCTCTCTCTCTTCCTCACTCTTTGTCTCTCTCTCTTACTCAATCTCTCTCTCTCCCCCCCTCTCTCTCTCTCCCTAACTCTTTCTCTCTCTTTCTTCGTAAATCTCTCTCTCTCTTTCCCTCTCTCTCTCTCAATTCAGTTCAATTCAATTTGCTTTATTGGCATGACGTAATGTATATTTTGCCAAAGCTTACTTTGGAGATTTCAATATGAACATAATTCCAATAATAACAATCAATATTGTCAACGGGACAACAGTAACAACAATAATCAAGGATCAAATAACCRTACATTGAACAATAACAATARCAATGGCAAAGAGGACATGTGCCGGTTGGTCTGTCAGAAACTGTCCCTCATKTTATGGCAGGGAGCARTGTAGTGCGCTGCCAACCCACAGCTCTCTGCGTCCTCCCCCAACAGGACKGGTAGCCTGTTCTCATCAGAGAGCTTTTTGAAACCTTGAATAAGGATTTCAAATTTGGGGAAATTATTTATATTTTTTACATTTTGTCAGGAAATGCAGCTCYGTCTCAGGTTCTGCTGTGGTGCAGTGGTTGCACAGCCTTTCCTCTACAGTCAGCCATGTTTTCCTGTTTCTACCCTTCTCAATGGCAAGGCTTTGCTCGCTGAGCCTGTACTTTGTCAAGGTTTTTCTAAGGTTTTGATCAGTAACCATGGTCAAATAGTTTGCCACGGTGTACTGTCAATKCAGGGCCAGATAGCAGTGCATTTAATTTGTGCTTGTGTTTGTGTTTCCCAATAAGTAATGTAGTTTTGTTCAGTACCAGCTGGATGAGGGAACTATTTTCTTTGCTCAGCTCTTGGTATTGCAGGGATTGGTAATGATATGAGAGGGGGTCACTATATTTGAGATGTTTCCAAAAATGAGTTGCTCTTTTTTGAGTTTTTATTATTGGTGGATATTGGCCTAATTCTGCCCTAATTCTGCCCTGCATGTTATTTATTTTTATTTTATTTTATTTTACCGTTATTTTACCAGGTAAGTTGACTGAGAACACGTTCTCATTTGCAGCAACGACCTGGGGAATAGTTACAGGGGAGAGGAGGGGGATGAAAGAGCCAATTGTAAACTGGGGATTATTAGGTGACCGTGATGGTTGAGGGCCAGATTGGGAATTGCATGTGTTGTTTGTAGTTTTCTTCTGGACATGTGGGAGAATCGTACAGATCTCTGCATGCAGGGTTTCAACGGGGTGTTTGTCCCATTCTGTGAAATCTTGTTTTGCAAGTGGACCCCACACCTCACTGCCATAAAGTGCAATTGGTTCAATGACACAGCCACATCAAATTTATTTGAATTTGTTTTTTAATGGCGTAGAATGCCATTAAATGCCATTAATCTCAGTTCTTCACTGCCTCATTAAGGTGTTCAGTTGAGTTTATTTTTAAACCTAAGTAATTGTAGTGTGTCCAGTACTCTATATATTTTGTACCAATTGAGAACTTTGGTCTAATTCCTCTCTCTCTCTCTCTCTCTCTCTCTCTCTCTGTCTTTCTTGAGAGAAGACCACTGAGTAGAGAGAGAGAACTGAGACAGGAGCTAGAGAGAACGGAGAACAGAGAGGTAGAGAGAGAGACCGGAGACGAGAGCTGAGAGACGGAGCGAGGCTAGAGAGAGACCCGGGACCAGAGGTGCGAAGAACGGAGACAGAGACGCTAGAGAGAGCGACACGGGACAGAGAGGTAGAGGCGCAGAGCACGGAGACAGAGAGCTTAGAGAGAGAGACACGGAGACAGAGAGCTAGAGAGAGAGACACTGAGCTAGAGAGAGAGCGGAGACGCAGAGTAGAGAGCACACGGAGAACAGAGAGCTGCAGAAGACCGGAGAAGAGAGCTAGAGAGGACACTGCGACAGAGAGCTAAGGAGACCGAGACAGAGAGTAGAGAGAGACACGAGACAGAGAGTAGAGAGAGAGCACGGAGACAGAGAGCCTAGAGAGAGAGACGGAGACAGAGAGTAGAGGAGCGACACGGAGACGAGAGCTAGAGAGAGAGACGGAGAAGAGAGCTAGAGAGAGAGACACGGAGGCAGAGAGCTGAGAGAGCACGGAGACAGAGAGCTAGAGGGAGGGAGACAGAGAGGTGAGAGAGGCGGAGACAGAGAGCTAGAGAGAGAGACAGAGACGAGAGTAGAGAGTAGAGACCGGAGACAGAGAGTAGAGAGAGACTGGGAGAAGAGAGCTAGAGGGCACGGAGAAGAGAGCTAGAGAGAGCAGGCGACAGAGAGCTTAGCGAGAGACCGGGACAGGGCTCAAGGAGACACTGAGCATTAGAGAGGAGAACGGAGACAGAGAGCTTAGAGAGAGACCTGAGTAGAGAGAGAATACAAGAGGGAAGAGAGAGAGACGAGAGCGAGAGAGGACAGTGAGAGAGAGAGAGGGAGACTAGAGAAGAAGCCGAGCAGAAAGAGGAGACGGAAGATGAGAGAGGAGAGATGAGACGACGGAGACGGAGAGAGCACTAGGAGACAGAGAGAGAGGAGACGAGGATGAGAGACACGGAGAAGAGATAGAGAGAAGACCCACAGAGAGCTAGAGAGAGACCCCAAGACAGAAGCTCCTAGAGAGGCCTCCGAGCTGGGGAGCGGAAGAGAGCTGAGAGAAAACGTTGAGAGAGAGGCTAGCGAGAGGAGAGACCAGGGACCAGAGTGAGGAGCATGAACAGAGAGTAGGAGAGCACGGAGGACAGAGAGGCTTTAGAGAGAGACCCTACGGAGACGAGGCTAGAGACGGAGGACACGAGACGAGAGCTAGAGAGAGGGGACCCCACCGGAGACGAGAGTAGGGAGAGCACGGAGAAGAGAGCTAGAGAGAGAGACAACGGAGAAAGAGAGGCTTGAGAGAGAGGGACACGGAGAACGAGCGCTAGGAGAGACCGGGACAGAGGAGCTAGGAGAGAGACACGGAGAAGAGAGCTTAGAGCGTAGAAGAACGAGAGAGAGCTAGAGGAGAGACACGGAGAAGAGAGCTAGAGAGAGAGACACGGAGACGAGAGCTAGAAGAGAGACGAGACGAGAGCTAGAGAGAGACAAGGGACGAGAGCTAGAGGAGGACAGGAGACAGGAGAGCTGAGAGACACCGGAGACAGAGAGCCTAGGAAGAGAGAGACACGGAGACAGAGAGCTAGAGGAAGACACGGAGAAGAGAGCTAGAGAGAGACACGGAGACGAGAGCTAGAGAGAGAAGACCGGGAGACAGAGAGCCTAGAGAGAGACACAGAGACGAGGAGAGAAAGAGAGAGACACGGAGACGAAGAGAAGAGAAGAGAGAGAACATGGACGAGAGTAGAGGAGAGGACGGGAGAGGCTAGAGGAGACACGGAGACAGAGAGCTAGGAGAGTCACTGGAGAGAGAGCTAGAGAGAGTCACGGCAGACAGAGAGCTGAGAAGAGCCACGGAGACAAGAGTATGGAGAGACACGGGACAGAGGTAGAGAGACCGGAGAAGAGGCTAGAAGGAGAGACACGAGACACGAGAGCTAGAGAGAGACACGGGACAGTAGGCTGGAGAGAGGACACGGAGAAGCGAGCTGGGAGAGCACGGAGACCAGATAGCTGGAGAGAGAACGGATGACAGAGAGGTGGAGAGAGACACCGAGACGAGAGACTGGAAAGAGAGAAGACACGGAGGAAAAGAGAGCTAGAGAGAGAAACGTAGGACAGAGGCTGGAGAGAGGCAAGAGACGTGCGCGCTGGAGAGAGAGAGGAATAGAGACTCAATTAAAATGTCATGTCCGTTTTCCATAAACGATTAAATGTCATGTACTTTTCCATAACAACGATTTGCTCATTGATTTCATGGATCTGAATTGTTTGGGATGAATTATTGGTTGTAAAATGAGATTATTTCAAAGGCTAAATGTGATGATGGTGAGATTGGGGAATAGGAACTTGTTAACATAATTTTAAGGAATGTGATTATTTATCAGTGGGCGAGGCTGGAATGGGGAAGAATGGTAGAGAAGACCATGGTTTGGGTTGGTGCAGAAGCAGACAGACAGGTGCTATGGGTTGGTTACAGGACAGAGACAACTGGTTATGGGTTGGTATAGAAGAGACACATGGTTATGGGTTGGGTACGAGACGAGAGACAGAACATGGTTATGGGTTGGTAGCCAGAGACAACATGGTTATGGGTTGGTACAGAGAAAGCACGATGGTTATGGGTTGGTACAGACAGAGACGACAAGATGGTTTTTATGGTTGGTAGACAGAGACATACAGAATGGTTATGGGTTGGTAGACAGAGACAGACAGCATGGTTATGGTTGGTCAGAAAGAGAATACAGAGATGGTTTCGGTTGTAAGACAGAGACATAGAATGGTTATAGGTTGGTACAAGACGGACAGAATGGATTTGGGTTGGTAAGACAGAGAATCAGAATGGTTATTGCGGTTTGTACAGACCCGGACAGATGATATGAGGTTGGTACAGAAGAGACAACCTGGTTATGGGTTGGTACAGAGAGGACCATTACAGAATGGTTATGGTTGGTAAGACAGAGACAACATGGTTATGGGTTGGATAAGACAGAGACAAATTGGGTTTATGGGTTGTGGTACAGACAGAGACAAATGGTTATGGGTTGTACAGACAGAGACAGACACTGTCTGCTTGGGTTTGGTAAGAAGCAGAGGAACAGAGCAGCGTTGCTATGGGTTGGTATACGACAGAACACATGGTTCTGAAGTTTGGTACAGACAGAGACAAGACGGTTGCTATGGGTTGGTACACGAGACATGAAGCGTTGCTATGGGTTGGTAAAGACAGAGCAAATGGTTTATGGTGGGTACAGACAGAGACAACAATGGTTTATGGTTTGGTACAGACAGAGAAGACAGCGTTTGCTATGGGGTTTGGTAAACAGACAGAGACAGCGTTGCTATGGGTTGGGGTATTGACGAGACTAATGGTTATGGTGGTACAGAAGAGACAGACAACATGGTTATGAGTTAGGTACGACTAGAGCAGACAGCGGTTTGCTCTGGGTTGGTACAGAAGAGACAGACAACATGGTTATGAGGTTGGGTACGACGAGACAGACAGCGTTGCTATGGGTTGGTCAACAGAGACGACTAACATGGTTATGGGTTTGGTAAGACGAGACAACATGTTATGGGTTGGTACAGCGAAATGGCTTTAGAAACAGACTTATATGAATGTCCCATTAAATAGCCTCAAAGTGGTTGGTAGATTGGTTAGTAAAGCTGACCACGACTCCATTTTGTTGATTCAGCCTACAAAGAAACTAAAAACAGCCTCCCGCGCTCAGGTCTGTTCAACGCTGGTCCGACCATCTGAATCCACGTTTTAGACTGGTTCGATACGCGGATTGGCTATGTTCCGTCATTGCCGTTCAACAAAATATTGACGACTTATGCTGATATCGGTGAGCGGTTCATTAGGAAGTGCATTGCGATGATGTACAGCACGATTAAAACTTCCCAAACCAGACCCGTGGATTGACGGCAGCATTCGGTGCGAAACTGAAGCGGACCAATGTTTTAACCAGGGCAAGGTGAACGGAAGCTGACGGAATACAACAGTGTAGCTATTTCTCCGCCAAGGGCAATCAAACAGGCACTAAGTCCCAGTAAGAGACAAATCGAGTCGCACATTCAGCTCAGACACAGGGTTGTGGCAGGGTCCTAAGTCATCACGGATTACAAAAGAAAACAGCCCCGTCGCGGACAGATGTCTTGCTCCGAAGGCTAAAACCTTTTTTGCCGCTTTGAGACAATACAGTGCCAATGACACGGCCCCTACCAAACTGCGGTCTCCTTCACTGCAGCCGAGGTGAGTAAAACATTTAAAACGTTTAAACTGAAGCCTGCAGGGCAGCGGCTTCAGCCGCGTCTAGAGCATGCGCTGACCAGCTGGCTTGGTGTGTTTGGACATATTCAATCAATCCTTATCCAGTCTGCTGTTCCCCATGTTCAAGAGGGCACATTGGTTCCTGTTCCCAGAAAGCTAGGTAACTGAGCTAACGACTAGCCCCGTAGCATCCTTCGTCATCGCATGCAGTGGCCCCTTTTTTTTTTTTTTTTTTTTTTTTTTCTTTTGGGAAAAGGGGAAGACTAGTCAGGAAAATATCACCTCCACTACCGGACACTGACACTCAAATTGCACCTCTGTAGTCTTTATTGGAAGAGGGAGATGTAACCCACTCTTGTCAGTCTTTATTAGGAAGAGGGAAGACTGTAACGCCCTCTGTGCGTTTTTATTAGTACGAAGAGGGCAGACTTGTACCACTCTGTCAGTCTTTATATTAAGAGGGACAGACTGTAAGCCCTCTGTCGTCCTTTATTATTAAGAGGGACAGAATGTAATGCACCTCTGTCAGTCTTTATTAGGAAAGAGGGACAGACGTACGCACACTCTGTCAGTCTTTATTCTTAAGCGGACAGACTGTAATGCACCTTGTCAGTCTTTTATAGGAAGAGGGACAGACTGTATGCACTCTGTCGTCTTTTATTATTAGAGGGACGCTGTAATGCACGCCTCTGTAGTCTTTATTATTAAGAGGGAAGACTGTAATGCAACCCTCCTGTCATCCTTTTATTAGGAAGAGGGACGAATGTAATGCACCTCTGTCAGTCTTTTTAGGAAGGGACAACTGTAAACCACCTGTCATCTTTATTAGGAAGAGGGACGACTGTAACGCAACCTCTGTGATTTTATTAGGAAGAGGGCAGACTGTAATGCACCTCTGTCAGTCTTTATTAAGCAAGAGGGACAGACTGTAAACATGCTCCCAGGTTCGACAAGCCCTGTCAGAGCTGAAGGTTTTTCGCCCAAGATTGATGATGATCTTTCTTCTTCTCTCTTCTCTCTCTCTTCTCTCTCTCTCTTCTTCTTCTTCGCTCTCTCTCTCTTCTCTCTCTCTGCTCTCTCTCTCTCTCTCTCTCTCTCTCTCTCTCTCTCTCTCTCTCTCTCCTCTCTCTCTCTCTCTCTCTCTCTCTCTCTCTCTTTTCTTCTCTCTCTCTCTCTCTCTCTCTCTC
Organism: Salvelinus sp. IW2-2015; assembly: GCF_002910315.2. Taxonomy (NCBI): domain Eukaryota; kingdom Metazoa; phylum Chordata; class Actinopteri; order Salmoniformes; family Salmonidae; genus Salvelinus; species Salvelinus sp. IW2-2015. The sequence goes on from NC_036846.1 coordinate 22,764,978, forward strand.
TCTCTCTCTCTCTTCTCTCTCCTCTCTCTCTCTCTCTCTCTCTCTCTCTCTCTCTCTCTCTCTCTCTCTCTCTCTTCTCTCTCTCTCTCTCTCTCTTCCTCTCTCTCTCTCGTCTCTCTCTTCTTCTCTCTCTCTCTCTTTCTCTCGTCTCTCTCTCTCTCTTCCTCCTCTCCCTCCTCTCTCTCTCTTCTCTCTAAAATATCCATTTAAGGCTGTCTATTGCATAGGAAACTATCTTACAATTAGCCAAACTAGAGAAGAAGATTATACAACAAGTGAATACAACATTACACTCCAAGAAGTTTCCAAAATATTAAATATTGTGGTTATACATTTGTAACGCATGTGCAATAGTTAATAAGTACAAACAGGGAAAATTAAATAATACAAATAAATATGGTTTTTATCATTCAATGGTCTTTGTGGTCTTCACTGCGTTGCCTTTTTTTTTTGGTCGGTAAAAGGTCCACAATCTGCTGAAAGGAAATTATGTTCTAATCTATGGTCCATACATTGGCAGGAAGCTTTAGGAGGGGAGTGCAGCTCCATGTTCCCTCAGTTTATGTGGGGAGTGGTGCATATAGCTGTCTACTCTTGAGAGCCGGCTGCCTACGGCAGCGCCTTTCTCAATAGAAGGCTATGCCTACTGGAGTCTGGGTACCATAGTCCAAGCTTTCCTTAAGTTTGGTCAGTCACAGTGGTCAGTATTTTTTGCATTAATTCACTTAAGCCAATTGTGTACAAGGTACTTATCCTTTGGTTTTCTCATGATTTGGTCCAACGGATCTAATTGTGTTTGCTGTCGGGGCTCTGTGGGTCTGTTTGTGTTTGTGTTATAACATGAATAATGCGGTCTGTATTATCAATGGGTGTTATGCATTCTTCACTGTCGTTGCCCTTTCTGCTGGCACAGGTCCTGTACTGGGGCTCTGTGGAAGGTGTGTTTTGTGAACACGAACCGCCAAGGAACTGTTGCTTACGGACTCTTTCTCCAAGGTTCATCTCTTGTGGTGATGTTTGTTTATGGAGGTTTGGGAATTCGCTTTCCTTGTAGGCGTTGTGGAATTGTAACCAGCTCTTTCTGGATTTTGAAAATAAGTGGTATCAGCCTAATTCTAGCTACTGCATGCATTATTTGGTGGTCTTTATGTTTGTAACATAAGGACATTTTGCATGAATTCGTGCATGCAGAACCGTCTCTCTCTTCTCACTGCTTCTCTCTCTAGCTTTCTCTCTCTTCTCTCTTCTCTCTCTCTCTTCTCTCGTCTTCCTCCTCTTCTCATCTCTCTCTCTCTCTCTCTCTCTCCTCATCTCTCTCTCTCTCATGCTT
>NC_036846.1:22766332-22770839 GCF_002910315.2 Salvelinus sp. IW2-2015
CTCTTCTGGTACTCTCTCTCTCCTTGTCCTGGTCTCTCTCTTCTCTCTCTCTCTCTCTCTCTCTCTGTCTCTCTCTCTCTCTCTGCTCTTCTCTCTCTCTCTCTCTCGTCTCTCTCTCTCTCTCTCTCTCTCTCTCTCTCTCTCTCTTCTCTCTCTCTGCTTGTCTCTGCTCTCTCTGTCTTCTCCCTCTGTCTCTCTCTCTCTCTCGTCTTCTCTCTCTGCTGTCTCTCTCGCTGTCTCTCTCTGTCTCTTCTCTCTTCTCGTCTCTCTCTTCTCTCTCCTCTCTCTCTCTCTCTCTCTCTCTTCTGCCTTTCTCCCTATCTCCCTCTCTCCAGGTTTGTCCCGAGGTTGTAGTACCACAGCTGTCAGCTGGAGAGAGAGAGAGGGAGAGAGAGGGGGAGAGAGAGAGAGAGGGAAGCTAGAGAGAGCAATAAATCTGGAGGCCTCTGCAAACATGTGTAGTGTTTTGCTCCTGTCCTCCTTCAGCTGAGCAATATTAGTGCAACTAGTATAGGGGAATGGGTCATAGGGCTCTGATGATACTAGTGCACTATTAGGGAATAGGGGTGCCATTTGGGAAGTAGCACAGGCCTTAATGGTAATGAGAGAATCCAGAGACATAAAATCATCAGAGAGAGAGAGGAATACAGACCACAGATTAAAATGTATGTACCTTTTCCCATAACACAGATTAAAATTGTCATGTACATTTTTCCATAACACAAATTAAAATGTCATGTACCGTTTTATCCCCCCCTCTCTCTGTCTCTGTCTCTCTGGCTTGTGTTAACACGTGTTTAACCATCACGTACGGTATACCTTACACACACATCCATGAAATATAGATTTGACTTTGCTTTGAAGACAAAACGTTCCCCCTAAAACTTGAAACAGGAGGTCTCATCCACAGTCAAACCGACATATAAATGCTCTGACTACCACAATCCTCTCTGTTCCATGTACAGATTTAGGATCATAATCTGATCACCCTGTTGCACGAGAACTTTCCTGTAAAACTTGTTGTGTATTTGAGGTTTAAAAAGGTTTCTGAAGTTTGTAGTTTTCACTTAGAAATGTCAGACTTGATTTTCCCTCATGAAAAATGTATTAATAATTAACATTTCCTGTTGCTGCAGGACTATTTTCCTGCTGTAGCAAACTGGATCAAATTAGGATCCTACATCCGTATGGTATGAAAATCATTCTCATTTTCATTGATCGTTGGACTGGTTGAGAAGTAGCCAGGGCTTTGCCAGTGTCCTTGATTGATTTGACACATTGCAGAAAGTTGTTCTCCCTCAGAAGTAGTTTCAGACTGTTCAGATGCCTGTGTTGGCCCATCTCAGGGGTAACGTCCCAAATTGAATCCCATCCCCTACATAGTGCACTACTTTTGACCTGAGCCCGGGTCAAAGGTAGTGCACTATATAGGGAATAGGGTGCACTTTGGGACATACACACTGTAGTGCCGATGTCCTCTGGTTCACCATACAGCTGGGAAGGTTTGATAATCATTATCATTCTTTCTTTCTTTTCTGGGATTGAAATGTTGTCCAGTGAATATGAGAGATGCTATTGTTCCTCCCTGCAAGGCTATCCTGTTCTCTCCCTTGGCTGCTGTGGTCTGATTAGAACCTTGGATCTGGGTCCAACTCGCTGCCCTGAGAGAATCCACCCCAATCCAGAACCAGCCTCCCTCTGAGCCTTCTGGTATTCTCTTTCTCTTTCTCTTGCTCGCAACACACACACACACAAACACACACCACACACGCACCACAGCACGCACGCACACACATCACACACACACACACACACACACACACACACACACACACACCACACACACACACACACACACACACACACACAACACAACACCACACACACACACACACCACAAGTAGTGGTTGTGCTGGCTGGTTTGGGCTTGCGGAGAAGAGAGATCTTTACTGAGCATGCAGCATCCATCTGTGCTGAGCCTTTGTGTATGGAGGCAGCTGCTGGTGTCTGTGTGTGTGTGGTGCGTGAAAAAAGAGAGTGTGAGGTGTGTGTGTTGCGGCGATGGAGGGAGGACGGGGAAGAATGAGCTCTCTGTGTGTGAGGGTCACAGAGCAACCTCAGACCAACTATACTCTCTGACTGAAACAGGCCTAAACTTCCCTCCCTCCCTCCCTCCCCTCCCTCCCTCCCTCCCTCCCCCTCCCTCCCTCCCGAAAATCCTCCCCTCCCTCCCTCCCTCCCTCCTCCCTCGCCCCTCCCCCCCTCCCTTCCATATCTTTCGCGTCTCGCTCTATATATGATATTATATATATCGATCCCTCGTGTTACCTGGAGGAAAGCTGTTCCATCATCTTGAATAATGATGAAGGCAGGTCACATAATGTTATTGTTTGTTGTGTGTCTGTCAGTTTGTGACTGTTGGGATGAAGATGAGTCACGCTGACATGGGATTTCACTGCATGCCAACTAGAGTGAGTTAACAGAAATCCTCTACATCTGATAGATAGTAGATGAGTTAAACAGAATCCTGAACATCTGAAGATAGATAGTGACGTTAACAGAATCCTCTACTCTGAGAGATAGATAGTGACGGTAAAGATCTCTACCTCTGAGAGATAGAGTGAGAGATCAGTGTCTGTATTGCCACTTATAAAGCAACAGAGTATGACAGCGTATTCATCGGGCTTGTCTGTGACGGCCGGGCTGTGTCTGTGGACGGTTCTGTGACGGTCTGGACTGTTGTCTGTGACGGTCTGGGCTGTGTCGTAGGTCTGGGCTGTGTCTGGATGGTCTGGGCTGTTCTGGTGACCGATGTGGGCTGTTCTGTTGACGATGTGGGCTGTGTCTGTGACAGTGTGGGCTGTGTCTGTGGACAGTGTGGCTGTGTCTGTGACAGTTGGGTGGCTGTGTTTGTGACAGTGTGGCCTGTTGTCTGTGACAGTGTGGGTGGGCTGTGTTTGTGACAGTGTGGGCTGTGTCTGTGACAGTGTGGTGGGCTGTGTCTGTGACCAGTGGTGGGTGGGCTGTGTTTTGTGACAGTGTTGGGCTGTTGTCTGTGACATGTGGTGGGACTGTGTTTGTGAGTCCCTTGGGCTGTGCCTTTTGTGTTCAGGGTGTTTATAGTCGTTCGGTATAGCCGAGGTGTTTAGATGGCCGTCAGGGTGTTTATAGGCCGTCAGTGGTTTAGCGTTGGGTTATAGTCCGTCAGGGTGTTTAGGCCGTCTGGGTGTTTAGGCCGTCAGGGTGTTTATAGGCCGTCTGGTGTTATAGTCCCGTCAGGTGTTTATAGTCCTCAGGGTGTTTATAACCCGTCTGGGTGTTTATAGGCCGTCAGGGTGTTTATAGGCCTCAGGGTGTTTATAAGTCCGTCGGGTGTTTATAGGCCGTCAGGTGGTTTATAGGGCCGTCAGGGTGTTATAGGCCGTCCAGGGTGTTTATGGCCGTCAGGTGTTTATAGGCCGTCAGGTGTTTATAGTCCGTCGGGTGTTTATAGGCCGTCAGGTGTTTATAGGCCGTCTGGTGTTTTAGGCTCTGGTGATAAGGCCGTCTGGGTTTTACTAGGCCCGTCTGGCGGTGTTTATAGGCCGTCGGGTTGCCGTCAGTGTTATAGTCCGTCAGGGTGTTTATAGTCCGTCACGGTGTTTATAGTCGTCAGGGTGTTTATAGGGTCTGTTAGCCGTCTGGGTGTTTTATAGGCCGTCGGGTGTTTTATTAGCCTAGTGTATGGCTCGGGTGTTTTATAGCCGTCTGGTGTTATATAGGCCGTTCTGGGTGTTTATAGGCCGTCTGGGTGTTTTATAGGCCGATCTGGGTGCTTTAAGGCCGTCTGGGTGTTTATAGGCCGTCTGGTGTTTATAGGCCGTCAGGGTGTTTATAGTCCGTCGGGTGTAGCGGTATGTTATAGGCCCGTTTGCCGCTGGTGTTTATAGGGCCGTCTGGCGTGTTTATAGCCGTCTGGGTGTTTATAGGCCCGTCTAGGTGTTTATAGCGTCAGTTTAAGCCTCGTGTTTTTTAGGCCGTCAGAGTGTTTACTAGGCCGTCAGTGTTTATAGGCCGTCAAGGTGTTTATAGGCCGTCACGGGTGTTTTATAGGCCGCTCGGGTGTTTTATAGGCCGTCAGGGTGTTTATAGCCGTCGGTGTTTATAGCCGTCTGGTGGTTATAGCCTTAGGTTTAAGCGCCGCTGTTAGGTGGGTTATAGTCCGTCAGGGTTTAATAAGGCGTCAGGTGTTATAGGCCCGTCAGGTTTTAGGCTAGTGCTGTATAGGCCGCAGGGTGTTATAGGCCCGTCAGGGTGTTTATAGCTCCGTTCCGGGTTGTTTATAGGCCGTCCCAGTTGGGTGTTATAGGCCGTCTGGTGTGTTTAGCTAGGCCGTAGGGTTTATTAAGGCCGTCTGGTGTATATAATAGGCCGTCTGGGTGTTTATAGGCCGTCCTGGGTGTTTTACTAGCCGTCAGGGTGTTTATAGGCCCGTAGGTGTTTATAGGCCGTCCAGGTGTTTATAGGC
>NC_036846.1:22770864-22773364 GCF_002910315.2 Salvelinus sp. IW2-2015
GGTCCCTTTCGCGGGGAAGTATTTACACAAAGCCCTTTGAATGAGGTACCATTAAGAACAAAACCAGGGGAGGTGAAAGAGACCAAATAAAATCATCAGAAAGAGAAGAGACGAGAGACCGGAAATACAGACGCAACAGAATTTTAAAAATTGTCATGTACCTTTTCCAAACACAGCATTCTAAAAAAATGTCATCGGTTGATAATTCTTCTCAAAAACAAATTAAAATGTCGCATTTACAACCATTTGTTGTCCTTTTCCGATGGCTAGCAAGATGTTAATGTCACATGTATACCGTTTCCCATAGCACAGATTTTAAATGTCATGTTTTACCTTTTCCCATAACACAGCATATATTTTCCATAGTGCATTTTTTCCTAACTAGGTTTAATTCATGTACCCTTTCCCTAAACTCAGAGTATTAAGTATCAATCGTACCCCTTTCCCATTTAACACAGATTATAATATCATGTACCTTTTATCCCAATAACTAGATTTAATATCATACCTTTTCCCATAACAACGGCATTGATAAAGTCATGTGACTGTTTCCCATAACAACAGATAAAATGTATGTACCTTTCCCATACACGATATATATATCAGTACCTTCCCATATAACTCAGAGTTTTCAATTGATTTCATTTCCTGCAAAACGTCTTGAGACTGAATCCGAATCAGTTGTAGAGATGAAGAGAAATGGAATCCAAAAGAGGCAATAACTGGGTGGATCCCTTGTTGGTCTGTTCATGGGTTGAATTGTTCGTGTATGGTTTGTGGTCTTTGCATGCCTGTATGATGGGGTGATTGCTGGTAAAATAGGAACCGTTTTTAAACATCATTAGAATGTGTTATTTATTCAGTAACTGGGTACCCTTTAGTGAACGTTCGTTATTAAAAAGCAGAAAGAACGGTGGTATTAAACAGCCTCCCAGAGTCTTATCATTAATGGTATAACACGTACATAACCCTCTTGTGCCTAAACGTACAGCGTAAAGTGAAGTCTTCCTTTCTATGTAGAAGAGTAAGAGGACAGGGATAACAGGATACAGAACAAGAACCGAACACAGAACACGCGTTTATTTTTTTGTTCATCAAACATGCCCTTCGCCCAGGATACCAGATTTCAGTTACAGACCCTTTGCTGGAATGTTTAGTTACTAGAAAGGTCGTTGAATTCTTATTTTAGGGTAGGCAAATCGTAGAAGAGTAAATCCAAGGGAGGCCCATGAAAAAGAATGGAAGAAGAAGGACGGACCAGGACAGAAGAGGGAGAGGCTAAACAGGAAAAACAGACCGTGTTATTTTATTTTAAACTTAAAAAAACCCACCTACATACGACGTATACAAGCTATCAACAGACGTTTTTTTTGCTTAAAACCAACGTTATCACCCTTGGTGAAGTCTTAGTTAAATGAGGGACAACACGGGATAAAAAAAAAAAAAACAACAGAAAAAAAAAAACAAAAAAAAGAGAAAAAAAAAAAAAAAAAAAAAAAAAAAAAAAAAAATCAAAAAAAAAAAAAAACCACACAAGTCCATAGGTCCCCCATGTTTTCAACCGTCTTACCCACTCCCTTATGCTTGTGGATGTCGTCTCGTTTACGATCATCAATACCTGTCATCATCCCCCAGAACTACGGCAGAGTTTTTCTTACATTAGTTAGGAAGAGAAGGGAACAGCGGCGGACAGTTTTTTTTAAAACAATCTTATCGCCAGACGGTCTTGTCGTTTAACATTTTCCCTTTGCATTGTGAGTCTTATTTAGCATAAAGTACAGAAACAGAACCAGTAAACATGCCTCCCCAGAAGCCGAGTTTTAACGTACCTTGATGTGAGTTATCTTATTAGGAGAAGCACAAAGAAAGGCCACCAGACGGGTTATTTTATTCTTTTAAACAGCATGGCTCCCAGGGATTTAACGTACCCTTTGTTTGAGGTCTTTTATATAGGAAGGAAGAAAAAATTGCATTTTCTGGAGCTCTGAAAGACAACAGCAGGAGGCGCTAACTTAATTAAACTTTATTCACAGAACTCGTTTATTTGAACAATGTTATCTCACTGTGTGTCAGTCGTGTGAGTTAGCAGTCGTGCCTGCTGAGACGAACATAAGTGTGTTTACTTAAGCTCCCTCCTTCCTATATTAACATCACTGTTGAGATCACAGATTAGAGTTCAATTGCTTGAGGTGGAGTTGTGTGTAGTGTCTGTGATGTGGTGTGGCAGGAGCTGAGTAAAGAAATTATACACTGATTGGAGGGCTCAGTGACGGTTGACGTGTTCGTACACAGCTGTTTTTGAGGTTTCCAGGAAGCTGGTTTTACTAACACAACCCCAAAAACACAAACAATAGAAAACGCTGATATGTAACACACTCCATGCTATGTTTGCTGGATGTGTGTGTGTGTGAGGAAGAGAGAGAAGAGAGACTCTGCCGTTTTGCAATTGTAACACGTTTCCATGCCAATAACAGCCCGCTTGAATGAATTTTGATTTATT
>NC_036846.1:22778364-22786036 GCF_002910315.2 Salvelinus sp. IW2-2015
GGCCATCTCCATTTTGAAGTAGTACATTTTCTTCTTCTACTACTTCTATGAGTTGATAAACAAACAGAACAGGTATAAAGGTTGGCGATTTCCTGCCACCTACAGTTATGGAATGTTTGCTCATAAGTAAAATGAATTGACTGATCCCTCCTGATGACCTGGATGGAATGATGTGATACTTCCTTCACCCATAGGAAGTCCCACCCAGTTGACTACTTTAAAATGGGAACAGTCCTTAATGGTGCTGTCCATGCTAAAACGGGCTTTGGAGCATTAGAGTCCTCTATGTATCTCTATGGTTTGACCTGCTCTCTGTAAGTTTAGGTATTTAGGTTTCCTGTTGACTGAAACGTGGCTAGGGCCAGATGTGTGTGTCTGATTATGGCAGTGCGTCAGCTCTCTGACAGTCTGTTTATTGTTTATGACATGTAAGGAAATGTATGTGTACACTCCATGGTGTGTGTTTATGTCTGCTGTGTTTATGGAGCGTCGGGGTTTCTTAATAACATCTATACAGTGGCAATGCACAGCTCGGGTCCATCACAACCAAGGGGACAAAACGTTCAGAAACAAATTACAGCAACGTTTCCTCCTCTGGGGATTTGAACCGTGGTGTGAGTCTCAAATGGCACCCTATTCCCTATATACAGTCTATTGTACACATGTTGGTCCAAAGTAGTGAATATGGTACCATTTGAGACTATATAAAGATCAATATAATATTTCTGTATATTTTACAACATCATGTTTACATTATACAAATACATTTGACATTGAATTGATGTTCCCTCCTATCCTCTGTTTCGGAATGGTGAGGTAACAACATATAGACAATTAAGATAATAACTTAAGGAACCGAGCTGTCTGAACTCTACATGATGACAGTAGAGTACACAGTCTGTCATAATAGCTCAACATCTAAAAGTAAGTAAACTCCAGGATGCTATACCAGTATACCAAATCACAGGCTCTTTTAACTACCTCATACCCATCGTTCCTAAAATTCATCACAGGGCTCTATCTAAATGTTCTCTGATACCCCTGCGACACCATATGAAACTCACCGGGCTTCATAAATGCCTCCAATAAACTGATCTCATATTGACTCAAACTGTTTGGTCCACAAAAATGAAAGTAATTGGTACAAAACCACACACGAAAAACTACAATATTGTGAGCGACTATACTAAAAGATCAAATATATTTCTGTATACTTATTAACCAACCACATCATGAGTTTACATCTCTACAGACAATGGCGAGTTTACATTCAGCATTCAGATATAATTGTTAACTCTGTAAAAGTAGATCAATTGTAAACTTACAAGGTCTACTCAATACTCTGGTTCAGCAAACGATTCTAATTGAAAGTCTCACAGGGCTTACCATAAATTTCTCTGTTATTGCAGACTCACTTGAACTCACAGAGGCCTTACTTAAATATGTTCTCTGTACTGGCAGATCATATTGAACTCACAGGCCTTACTTAAATGTTCTCTGTACTGCAGACTCATACTTGAACTCCACCACGAGGCCAGCTAAAAATGTTATATATTCACTGTCATAAATGAATCTGCGAATAATGTATAATTATGTATCACTATTTCGAAAAAGCACAACAGAATATATAGATTACAAATGAATACAATATTCTAAGATAAAGCGAAAAACATTATATTAAAATAGAACAAAACACCACCCTTGGTTTCTGCTCTGTTTTAGTGATAACTGTCATAACAAGTTTCACAGTTGTTCTCAGCGGATAATGTTAAATATGTTCAGGTAGCATCTGATCTTTAGTTGAGATTAACATGTATAAGGGTTCAGGTCTGAATTATAGGGATTATCACTGTATATAAGGTTTAACAAAAAGCTCCATGTATTTACCGAGGATAACCAGTAAATGGTTAACGTTTCTGATTTAGGGATAAACTGATATAGTTCAGGTTGTTTAGGGATAACCATAGTATAGCTTCAGAGACGATCTGGTTTAGGGATAGATATATCGGTTAAAGGTCTGTTTTACATGTGGATAACCTCGTAGGTTATCACAAGGTTCTGTATTTAGGGATAACACTGTATACGTCAGTCTGTTAGCGGATAAACCTGTATAGTTAGGTCATGTTTTAAGGATAACCTGTATAAGTCATCACGTGGTCTAGTTTATAGATTGGAATATGACATCTGTAATGTTCAAGTGTAGCTGTTTTAAGAGGAATTAATGTAAAAATGTAGTCATCAGAAGTCTGTATTAGGGGATAACTGTATGGTTCGAGGTCTTTTTAGGGAAGTAGCATACACGCCATGTTCAAATCGCTCCTCAGAATGTCTGTTTTAGCGGATAAACCCTGTAATAAGATTCAGGTCTGTTTAAGTGAAACTCTGTCATAGTTCAAGATAACTGTTAAGGGATTAATAACGCGTGTATAGTTCAGTACTGTTTAGGGAATACCTGTGAAGTTAGGTCTGTTTCGGGATAACCTGTAATAGTTTATAGATATGTTCTAAAGGGACTAACTGTATAGTTCAAGCTCGTTTAGGATAACATGTATGTAGGTACTAGGTCTGTTTAGGAGATAACCTGTATATTAGTCTGTTTAGTGTATGTATCTTTTAACGTTGTTATGTTTGTTAAGGGTATAACCTATGATAAAGTTCAGGTCTTTTTAGGATAATACCGTATAGTTCGTCTGTTTAGGAGTAACTAGTAGGTTCAGGTTGGTTTATTGCAGGTAACATGTATGGTCAGGTCTGTTTAGGAGATAACTGTCATAGTTCAGGTCTGTTTATGATAACCTTGTATAGTTCAGCGTCTGTTTAGGATAACCTTATTTATTACGTTCAGGTCTGGTTTAGGTATACCTGTATAGTGTCTGGCTTCTTAGGAATAACCTGTAAGTTCAGGTCTGAGATTTAGGATTAACCTGTATTTGCAGGTCTTTTAGGAAAAATGTATGTTCAGGTCTGTTATAGTGATACCTGTATATAGACAGAGCTGTTTAGTGATAACCTTATATTGTCAGAGTCTGTTTAGGGAAACCTTGGGATAGTTATCAGGTCTGTTTTAGGGATAACTGTTAGTGTCAGTCTGTCTATAATGTGGATAAACTGTATAGTTCATGTCTGTTTAGGTCTGATAACCTGTATTATTTAGCTCTTAGATACTTAGGGTCATGTTAGGCGGATAACTGTTAGTTACAGTTCTGATTTAGTAATAAGCCTGTATAGATTCAGGTCGTTTAGGTTAATACTATGTAAGTTCAGGTCTGTATTTGTAGGGATAACCTTTATGTTCAGGTCGTCTAGGTGATAAACCTGTATGTTAAGGTCTGTTTAGGAATAACCCTGTATGTTCAGCGGTCTGTTTAGTGATAACATGTATTAGTTCAGCGTTGTTTAGAACTGTATGTTGTCAGGTCTGTTTTAGGGAATAGAACCTTATAAGTTATGTACGTTTTCAGATAACCTGTATAGTTCAGGTCTGTTTAGTGATAAAGCGCTGTAGTACGTTCAGGTCTGTTTAGGGATGAACGAGTACTTTAGGATACCTGCTATGTTCAGGTCTGTTTAGTGGATAACCTGTATAGTTTCATTTCTAGGGTAACTGAATAGTTAGCTGGTAGGTACTGGTATAGTTCAGGTTGTCTAGGATTAAGCTGTAGTAGTTCAGTCTGTTCCGGGATAACCTGCTATATAGTCCTTTGATTCAGGATAGTATAGTCAGTTGTTTTAGGATAACCTCAATAAGTTCAGGTCTGGTTTTAGGGATAAGCCTGTATAGCTTCAGGTTGTTTTAGGGATAACCTGTATATGTTTCAGCGTCTGTTTAGGATAACCTGTTATAGTTCAGGTCGTTGGGGTATGGGTCATAGTAGTGTAGGACTCTGTTATTAGTTTCAAGTGTTTAGGGATACACTTGTATGTTCAGCTTGTTTAGGATAACATCTCACATCTGTTAGTGAAACTATTCAGGTCTGTTTAGGGATACCCTGTATAGTGTCGGTCTGTTTAAGGATAACCTGTATAGTTCAGGTCTGTTGGGTAACTGTATAGTTCAGGTCTAGTTAGGGATAACCTTGTATAGTTCAGGTCTGTTTTAGGGATGAACTCTGTATAGTTCAGGTCTGTTTAGGGATAACGTGTATAGGCTTCAGGTGTGTGTTAGGGATAACCTGTATAGTTCAGGTCTGTTTTAGGGATAACCTGTATATGTATAAAGAAAATCTCTGTTTAGGATAACCTGTAATGCGTTACAGTGTTGGTTGTATGGGATAACCTGTATGTCAGGTCGTGTTTGGGATAACGCTGTATATAGTTCAGGTCTGTTTAGGATAACCTGTATAGTTCGCGTCGTTTAGGGATAACCTGTATCAGTCAGGTCTGTTTAGGGCATAAACTGTATAGTTTTCAGTCTGTTAGGGAGTAAGCCTGTTAGGTTCAGGTCTGGATTTAGGGGATAACCTGAATGGTTCAGGTATGTTTAGGGATAACGTAGTATCGTTCAGGTCTGTTTAGGGATAACCTGTAAGTTCAGGTTGTTTAGTGATAACCTGTATAGTTCAGGTCTGTTTAGGGTAACCTGTATAGTTCAGGTCTGTTTAGGGATAACTGTATAGTTCAGGTTGTTTAGGGTATAACCTGTATAGTTCAGGTCTGTTTAGGGAATAACCTGTATAGTTCGGTCTGTGTTAGGGATAACCTGTATGCGGTCAGGTCTGTTTAGGGATAACCTGATGTAGTTCAGGTCTTTTTAGTATGATAACCTGTATAGTTCATGTGTTTCTGTTTAGGTAACCTGTATACGTCTGGTCCTGTTTAGGTGATAACCTGTATAGTTCGAGTATGTTTAGGATACAAACTGCTATAGTTCGGTCTGTTTTAGGGATACCTTATATTACAGATCTGTTTAGGAGTAACTGTATATTCATGATTGTTTAGGGATAACCTGTATAGTTCAGTCTGTTTAGATAACCTGCTATAGTTCAGGTCTGTTAGGGATAACCTCTATATGAGTAACACGACGTTGTTTAGGGAAACCTGTATAGTTCAGGTCTGTTTAGTGATATCCTGTATAGTTCAGGTACCTGTTATAGGGATAACCTGTATAGTTCCAGGTCTGTTTAGGGATAACTGTAGTGATTCAGTCTGTTTAATGATAACTGTAAGATTCAAGGTTGTGTTTAGGGAATAACTGTATAGTTATCAGGTCTGATTTAGGGATGAACCTTATAGTTCAGGTCTGTTTGGGAATAACTGTATGTTCAGGTCTTGTTTAGGGATAAAACCTGATAGAGTTACAGAGGTCATGTTTAGGGATAACCTGTATAGTTCAGGTCTGTTTAGGGATAACCTGTATGGTTCAGGTCTGTTTATCATAACCTGTATGTTCAGCTCATGTTTAGGATCAACACGTTATCGAATTGTTCCCTACGCTTCTAGTGAACGCTGTATTTTCAGTGCTTTAGATAAGCCTGAGTATTGCGAGGTCTGTTTAGGGATAACCTGTATGTGTTCAGATCTGTTTTAGGATAACCTGTATAGTTTCAGCGTCTGTTTAGGATAACCTGTATAAGTTCAGTCTGTATAGGGATAACCTATTGTTGTTCAGGTCTGTTTAGTATAGACCTGTCTAGTCATAGTTTGTTTACTGTCGAGTGTGTGAACTTATATGTTTTAGGGATAACCTGTATGGCAGTTGTAGGATTCTGTTTAGTTCAGGTTGTTTGATAACCTATTATAGTTCAGTTGTTTGGATAACCTGTTATGGTTCAAGGTCGTTTAGGGATAACCTAGTTATGGTTCAGGTCGTTTAGGGAAACACATTGATAGTTCAGGTCTGTTTTAGCGAATAACTTTAGTTCAGGTCTGTTTTAGGGATACACTGTATACGTTCAAGTCTGTTTAGGGATAACCTGTATGAGTTCATGTCGTGTTGGATAACCTGTATGTTCAGCGTCTGTTAGGACTATGTATAGTTCAGGTCTGTTAGGATACCTGTAGTCAGTTTTAGGATTAACTGTTATCAAGTCGTTTAGGATACCTGTAAAGTTCAGGGGCGTTTAGGAACCTGTATAGTTCAGCGTCTGTTTAGGGATAGACTGAATATAGTTCAGTTCTCTGTTAGGGATAACCTATATCATCCTGTAGTAAGTAATCAGAGTTGTTTAGGGATAACTGTATTATGTTCAGGTTCTGTTTAGGGATAACCCTGATAGTTCAGGCTGTAGTACCTGTATGATCGTTGTAGATAACCGTATAGTTCAGTCTGTTTAGTACGACCTGTTAGTTCAGGTCTGTTTAGGGATACCCTCGTATAGTTCAGGTCTGTTTAGGATACTGTATAACAGCTGTATACTGTTACGTCATCTCGTTTAGGGATAACGATCCAGTCTGTTTAGTACCTATATTCAGGTCTGATTTTTAGGGATAACTGATGTATGTTCAGGTTGTTTAGGAAACCTGTATGGTTCAGTTCGTTAGGGATTCTGTTAGTTCAGATTAGATAACCTGTATAGTCGTCTTAAATGTAAGTGTGTTTAGGATAACTGTGTGGTTCAGGTTGTTTAGGAATAACACTGAGTATAGTTCAGGCTGTTTAGGTACTCTGTATAGTTCAGCGTCACTGCTTAGGGATAACCTGTATAGTTCATTCAATTGTTTAGGATAACCTTATAGTTCAGCGTCCGTTTAGATAACCTGTATGGATAGGTCTGTTTTAGGTATAACCTGTTATATTCAGCTGTCGGGTAGGATAACTGTATATTCAGCGTTGTTTTAGGGATAACCTGTAATGGTCAGGTCCTGTTTATGATAACCTGTAATAGTTCAGTCTTGTTTAGGATAACCTGTATAGTTTAGTCATTTTAGGATAACACGTGTATATTGTCAGGTCTGTTAGAGATAACCTGTATAAGTTCAGGTCTGTTTAGTGGATAACCTCTATAGTTCATGTCTGTTTTAGATACTTAATTAGTTCAGGTCTGTTAGGGATACCATTATGTTCAGTGTCTTAAGGCGATAACCTGTATAAAGTTTCAGGTTCTTGTTTAGGGATAACCTGTTAGTTCAGGTGTCTGTTTATAGGGATCAACCTGTAATGGTTCAGTCATGTGTTAGGGAAATTAACCTGTATAGTTTTCAGGTCTGTTTAGGATAACCTGTAATTCAGTCTGTTTGGGATATACCATGATAGTTCAGGTTCGTTTAGGAGTAACTGTATAGTTAGGTCCGTTTAGGGATAACCTGTATAGTTCACGTTGTTATGGAAAACTGTGGGTGTCAGTTCTGTTTAGGATAACCTGTATGTCAGTTTTAGGAACTGTTGTTATCGAGGATAACTATAGTTATATGGTTTACACTGTATTTAGTCATCTGTTAGGGATAAAACTGTGTATGAGTTCAGGTTCCCCTTTAGGGATATGTTAAACTAGTAGTCAGGTATTCAGGATACTGTGTGTTCAGGAACTGTTATAAGGGTCAATCTGTATAACGTGTTCATGGTTCATGTTGTTTATGAGTATGACCTGTATAGGTCACGTTGTTTAGGGATAACCGTGTTGGTTCAGTGTCCTGTTTAGGGATAACCGTATGGTCAGTCGTTTAGGGATAGCTGTGTGGGTTCAGTTTGTTTAGGGTGATTTTGGTTAAGTTGTCGGTTTAGGGTACTGTATGG
>NC_036846.1:22786061-22835820 GCF_002910315.2 Salvelinus sp. IW2-2015
GAATTTGACTTTGCTTTGAAGACAAAACGTTCCCCCTAAAACTTGAAAACAGGAGGTCTCATCCACAGTCAAACCGACATATAAATGCTCTGACTACCACAATCCTCTCTGTTCCATGTACAGATTTAGGATCATAATCTGATCACCCTGTTGCACGAGAACTTTCCTGTAAAACTTGTTGTGTATTTGAGGTTAAAAGGTTTCTGAAGTTTGTAGTTTTCACTTAGAAATGTCAGACTTGATTTTCCCTCATGAAAAATGTATTAATAATTAACATTTCCTGTTGCTGCAGGACTATTTTCCTGCTTGTAGCAAACTGGATCAATTAGGATCCTACATCCGTATGGTATGAAAATCATCTCATTTTCATGATCGTTGGACTGGTTGAGAAGTAGCAGGGCTTTGCCAGTGTCCTTGATTGATTTGACACATTGCAAAAGTTTTTCTCCCTCAGAAGTAGTTTCAGACTGTTCAGATGCCTGTGTTGGCCCATCTCAGGGGTAACGTCCCAAATTGAATCCCATCCCCTACATAGTGCACTACTTTTGACCTGAGCCCGGGTCAAGGTAGTGCACTATATGGGAATAGGGTGCACTTTGGACATCACACTGTAGTGCCGATGTCCTCTGGTTCACCATACAGCTGGGAAGGTTTGATAATCATTATCATTCTTCTTTCGGTTCTGGGAGTGAAATGTTGTCCAGTGAATATGAGAGATGCTATTGTTCCTCCCTGCAAGGCTATCCTGCTCTCTCTTGGCTGCTGTGGTCTGATATAGAACCTTGGATCTGGGTCCAACTCCTGCCCCTGAGAGAATCCACCCCAATCCAGAACCAGCCTCCCTCTGAGCCTTCTGGTATTCTCTTTCTCTTTCTCTTGGCTCGCACACACACACACACAAACACACACGCACACACGCACGCAGCACGCACGCACACACACACCACACACACACACACACACACACACACACACCACACACACACACACACACACACCACACACACACACCACACACACACACACACACACACACACACAAGTGAGTGGTTGTGGCTAGGCTGGTTTGGCTGCCGAGAAGAGAGATCTTTTACTGAGCATGCAGTGTCCATCTGTGGCTGAGGCTTTGTTATTGGGAGGCAGCTGGCTGAGTGTCCTGTGTGTGTGTGTGTGCGTGAAAAGAGAGTGTGAGGTGGTGTGTTGCTGCGATAGGAGGAGGAACGGGGGAAGAATGAGCTCTCTGTGTGTGAGGGTCACAGAGAGACCTCATGACCAATACTCATACTCTCTGACTGAACAGGCCTAAACTCCCTCCCTCCCTCCCTCCCCCTCCCCTCCCTCCCTCCCTCCCTCCCCCTCCCTCCTCCCTCCTCCCTCCCTCCCTCCCTCCCTCCCTCCCTCCCTCCTCCCTCCCTCCATATCTTTCGCTCTCGCTCTATAATATATATATATATATATCCCTCTGTGTTTACCTGAGGAAACCTGTTCCTCATTTGATAATGATTGAGGCAGAGTCACATTAATGTTATGTGTTTGTTGTGTGTGCTGTCAGTTGTGACTGTTTGGGATGAGATGAGTCACGCTGAATGGGATTTTCACTGCATGCCAACTAGAGTGAGTTAACAGAATCCTCCTACATCTGATAGATAGATAGTGAGTTAACAGAATCCTGACATCTGAGAGATAGATAGTGAGTTAACAGAATCCTCTACCTCTGAGAGATAGATAGTGAGGTAACAGAATCCTCTACCTCTGAGAGATAGAGTGAGAATACAGTGTCTGTATTGCCACTTATAAAGCAACAGAGTATGCAGCGTATTCAATCTGGGCTGTGTCTGTGACGTCCGGGCTGTGTCTGTGACGGTCTGTGACGGTCTGGACTGTTGTCTTGTGACGGTCTGGGCTGTGTTCTGGACGGTCTGGGCTGTGTCTGTGATGGTGGGCTGTGTTGTCTGTGACGATGTGGGGCTGTGTCTGTGACGATGTGGCTGTGTCCTGTGACAGTGTGGGCTGTGTTGTGACAGTGTGGGCTGTGTCTGTGACATGTGTGGGTGGGCTGTGTTATGTTACAGTGTGGGCTGTGTCTGTGACAGTGTGGTGGCTGTGTTTGTGGACAGTGTGGGCTGTGTTCTGTGACAGTGTGGTGGCTGTGTCTGTGACAGTGTGGGTGGGCTGTGTTTGAAGTGTGGGCTGTGTCTGTGACGTTGGGTGGGGCTGTTTGTTGACAGTCTGGGCTGTGCCCTTGTGGTTCAGGGGTGTTTATAGTCGGTCAGGGTGTTTATAGGCCGTCAGGGTGTTATTAGGCCGTCAGGGTGTTTATAGCCGTCTGGGTTTATAGTCCGTCAGGGTGTTTATAGCGCGTCTTGGGTGTTTATAGGCCGTCAGGGTGTTTATAGGCCGTCTGGGTGTTTATAGGCCGTCAGGTGTTTATAGTCGTCAGGTGTTTATAACCGTCTGGGTGTTTATTAGGCCGTCAGGGTATGTTATAGGCCGTCAGGGTGTTTATAGTCCGTCGGGTGTTTATAGCCGTCAGGTGTTTATAGGCCGTCAGGGTGTTTATAGGCCGTCAGGGTGTTTATAGGCCGTCAGGGTGTTTATAGGCCGTCAGGGTGTTTATAGTCCGTCGGGTGTTTTATAGGCGTCAGTGTTTATAGGCCCGTCTGGGGTGTTTATAGCCGTCTGGGTGTTTATAGGCCGTCTGGGTGTTTATAGGCCGTCTGGGTGTTTATAGCCGTCGGTGGTTGTTTATAGTCCGTCAGGGTGTTTATAGTCTCGGTGTTATGTCCGTCAGGGTGTTTATAGGCTCTGTGGCCGTCTGGTGTTTATAGCCGTCAGGGTGTTTTATAGGCCGTCTGGGTGTTATAGGCCGTCTGGGTGTTTATATGGCCGTCTGGGTGTTTATAGGCCGTCTGGGTGTTTATAGGCCGTACTGGGTGTTTATAGGCCGTTGGTTGTGTTTATAGGCCGTCTGGGTGTTTTATAGGCCGTCAGGGTGTTTATAGTCCGTCTGGGTGTTTATAGGCCGTCAGGTGTTGATAGGCCGTCTGGGTGTTTATAGTCCGTCTGGGTGTTTATAGGCCTCTGGGTGTTTATAGCCGTCTGGGGGTGTTTTAGGCCGTCAGGTAGTTTATAGGCCGTCAGGTGTTTATAGGCCGTCTGGGTGTTTATAGGCCGTCAGGGTGTTTATAGGCCGTCAGGTGTTTATAGGCCGTCAGGGTGTTTATTAGTCCGTCGGGTGTTTATAGGCGTCTGGGTGTTAATTAAGGCCGTCAGGGTGTTTATTAGGGCCGTTCTGGGTGTTTTATAGTCCGTCTGGGTGTTTATAGTCCGTCAGGTGTTTATAGGCCGTCAGGTGTTATAGGCCGTCAGGTGTTTATAGGGCCGTCCAGGTGTTTATAGGCCGTCAGGGTGTTTATAGGCCGTCAGGGTGTTTATAGTCCGTCGGGTGTTTATAGGCCGTCTGGGTGTTTATAGGCCGTCTGGGTGTTTATAGCCGTCAGGGTGTTTACTAGGCCGTCTGGGTGTGTTATAGGCCGTCTGGGTGTTTTATAAGGCCGTCTGGGTGTTTATAGGCCGTCAGGGTGTTTATAGCCGTCAGGTGTTTATAGCCGTCAGGTGTTTATAGGCCGTCAGGGTTGTTTATAGGCCGTCAGGGTGTTGATAGGCGTCAGGGTGTTTATAGTCCGTCAGGGTGTTTATAGCCGTCTGGGTGTTTATAGGCCGTCGGGGTGTTTATAGGCCGCAGGTGTTTATAGGCCGTCAGGGTTGTTTATAGGCCGTCAGGGGTTTATAGGCCGTCATCAGTGTTGTATAGCCGTCGGGTGTTTATAACCCGTCGGGGTGTTTATAGGCCGTCAGGGTGTTTTATTGGCCGTAAGGGGTGTTTATAGATGGAGATAACCTTTATGGTTCAGGTCTGTACAATAGAAAGGGTTTTCCAGTGTTGTGTTTGTACAACAGGGCTGACACATTGGCATAGTAGATGATAGCAGTGAAGTGATAATTTGGTGACAAAACACTTTTCATGAGAGATAATTACTGGAGCTGTTTAGAGAGGAGAATAGAGAGAGATGGTGTGTGTTGTGTGTGTTGTTGGTGGTGTGTGTGTGTGTGTGGTGTGTGTGTGTGTGTGTGTGTGTGTGTGTGGTGTGTGTGTGTGTGTGTGTGTAGAATAGTGTACCTGTATCTGGCTCCAGTTGGCATGTTCCTGTAGTTGGCCAGTTCCTGTAGTTGGCAGTTCCTGTAGTTGGCATGTTCCTGTAGTTGGCATGTTCCTGTAGTTGGCCGTCCTGTAGTTGGCAAGTTTCCTGTAGTTGGCATGGTTCCTGTAGTTGGCAAGTTTCCTGTAGTTGGCATGTTCCTGCATTGGCAGGTTTCTGTAGTTGGCAGGTTCCTGTAGTTGGCAAGTTCCTGTAGTTGGCAAGGTCCTAAAGTTGGCATGTTCCTGTAGTAGCAAGTTCCTGTATTGTTATGTTCCTGTAGTTGGCATGTTCCTGTAGTTGGCAACTTCCTGTAGTTGACATGTACCTGTAGTTGGCAAGTTCCTGTAGTTGGCATGTTCCTGTAGTTGGCATGTTCCTGTAGTTGGCAAGTTCCTGTAGTTGGCAAGTTCCTGTAGTTGGCAAGTTCCTGTAGTTGGCAAGTTCCTGTAGTTGACAAGTTCCTGTAGTTGACATGTTCCTGTAGTTGGTAGGTTCCTGTAGTTGGCAGGTTCCTGTAGTTGGCAGGTTCCTGTAGTTGGCAAGTTCCTGTAGTTGGCAAGTTCCTGTAGTTGGCAAGGTCCTGTAGTTGCAGACTAATTGGTCTTTCTGAACAATGATAATGAATTCTAATTGATATAAGGGCTGTTCATGCTGCTTCAAAAGGCTGAGATTCAGGCTGAGACAGGGTGTGTTTGAGTGAGAGAGAGTGAGAGAGTGAGAGAGAGAATCCCCATACTTTAATGAAGACAGCTTCTCCATCCTAGAGGGGGAGATCAACCATTTCCACTCTATTCAATTAGTCAAAACAGGAACATTTTACATCTGGCTAGAAATTAATAAGGAAATTATCTCAACAGAGAAAAATGTCCTCATGTGTGCTCCCTATATCCCCCCAATTGAATCTGTAGTTCATTTTCAGGACTTTTAATGTTGTTTCTAATGCCTTCTGTTTTTCCTCAGCTGTTCATCTGCTTTATTTGGAATTCATTGATACTGTAGACTAGAGTAAGGTAATGAATGATATGTGTAATATGCAATTGGTGCATTTCAGTTGAGCTTATTCTGTCACGATCGTCGTAATAACATTTAGACCAAAGCGCAGCGTGAAATCGGTTCGACATTTTATTAGAAGTGAACCGCACAAAATACAATAAAGAGCAAACCACACGTGAAGTTATGGAGTGCTCACAGGCAACTACACATGGCTGCCTATATATGATCCCCAATCAGAGACAACGATAAACAGCTGCCTCTGATTGGGAACCAGACCAACATAGAAATATAACAACCTAGATTACCCACCCTAGTCACATCCCGACCTAACCAACATAGAGAATATAAAGGCTCTCTATGGTCAGGGCGTGACATATTCAGTAGTACTTGGAAACGAAACATTTTTGCCACACTCACACACACCTATTCACATCGGAGTCACAGTGTATCAATCACTAGGCAACCAACTGCCTACAGTAGGAAACAGGTGTTATCAATCACTAGGCAACCAACTGTCTACAGCAGGAACACAGGTGTTATCAATCACTAGGCAACCAACTCCTACAGCATGGAAAACAGGTTGTTATCAATCACTAGGCAACCAACTGTCCACAGCAGGAAACAGTGTTTATCAATCACTAGGCAACCAACTGTCTACAGCAGGAAACAGGTGTTATCAATCACTAGGCAAGCCAACTGTCTACAGCAGAAACAGGTGTTATCAATCACTAGGCAACCAACTGTCTACAGTAGGAAACAGGTGTTATCACATCACTAGGCAACCAACTGTCTACAGAGGAAACAGTGTTATCAATCACTAGGCAACCAACTGCCTCACAGTAGGAAACAGGTGTTATCAATCACTAGGCAACCAACGTCTACAGAGTAAACAGTTATCAATCACTAGGCAACCAACTGTCTACAGAGGAAACAGGTGTTATCAATCACTAGGCAACCAACTGTCTAACAGCAGGAAAACAGGTGTATCAATCACTAGGCAACCAACTGTCTTACAGTAGGAAACAGGGGTTATCAATCACTAGGCAACCAATCCTACAAGAGAAACAGGTGTATCAATCACTACGCAAACCAACTGCCAAACAGTAGGAAACAGAATTATCAATCAAGCCATGACTATCACCACATGACACGTTCACCGCCCATGATAGTTTAAATTACAATAAACAGTAACATTAATTATCATGCCTAGAACTGTTAAAAAGCGTGATATATCATTGAGTTTGGAAACAAGGCTTTCATAAACGCATGGCGCGGTCTTCTTTTCACACGAAACATTGTAAAGTAAGTTTTTCTCTCAGTAACCATTCCTAATCGAATTTTGTTATTTATAATATTGAATATGATTGTCCAACATCATGTTTCTAATTTCTCATTTTGATCCGACTAGGAGTGTCCTCTTCCATCTGTGGTGCTGGAATCGCACGGAATGCGAGTGGGCCGGTCCGGTCCATGGCTAGAAAGATGAGGGAGTGCGGGCGCGCCCGTCATGCTAGAAAGGTTTTGAGAGTGGGGCGCGCCTCACCGGTCATGGCTAGAAAGGGATTAAGGAGTGGGGCGCGCCAGGTCATGGCTTAGAAAGGAGAGGAGTGGGCCGCCCCGTTCATGCTAGAAGAAGGATGAGGAGTTGGGCGCGCCCGTCATGCTAGAAGGAGAGGAGTTGGGCGGCACCCGTATGCTAAAGGGATGGGGAGTGGGCGCGCGCCCGTCATGGCTAAGAAGGATGAGGAGTGGGGCGGCACCCGGTCATGGCTAGAAGGATGAGGACTGGGGCGCCCCGGTCATGGCTCAGAAAGGAGATACAAACCCTAACCCTTTCCTAACCTTTACCTTAATGCTCCTAACTTTACCTAATGCTCCTAACCTTTACCTAATGCTCCTAACCTTTCCTGAATGCTCCTTAACTGTTGCGTATAATTCTCCTAACTCTCTCGTTAACTTCTCCTAACCTGCTCGTTTAATTCTCCTACCTGCTGCTTAATTCTCCTACCTGCTGCGTTAATTCCCTAACCTGCTGCGTTAAATCTCCTAACCTGCTGCCGTTAATTCTCCCTAACCTCTGCATAATTTCCTAACCTGCTTGCATTAATTCTCCTAACCTGCTTGCGTTAACTTTTCCATACTGCCTCTATATCCAACCTGCTGCAGTTAATTCTCCTAACCCTGTACTTAATTTCTCCTAACCTGCTGCGTTTAATTCTCCTAACCTGCTGCGTTAATTCTCCTAACTGCCTGGTTAATTCTCTAACCTGCTCGCTTTAATTCCTCCAAATCCGTGTTCTTACCTCTGCGTTAATTCTCCTAAACCTGCTGCTATCCAACTGTTACAATTCTCCTAACCTGCTTGTTAATTCTCCTAACCTGCTGCGTTAATGTCGTCCTAACCTGCTGCGTAATTCTCCTCTCATGCGTTAATTCTCCTAACCTACTGCGTTAATTCTTACCTTGTAACTAAGCCTTCATGTTGTATAAACACATGTTTACTTTACAAAGCTAATTTCTATTCTTAAGATGAATGACAGTCATGTAAATGTGATTTTGCAGTACCGTTGGGAGATTCCCTAATGCCTATACACAACCCCAATGCATATTGAATGTCAGGTAAATTTAAAATCTGCGTCAATGTTATGTCCGTGCCAAATTTTCCGAACGGAAACCCTGGCACGCACATGTGTGTGAAAAGTTAATAATGAAGGAAGTGAGAAAGATGGGGGCGGGGGGGGGGGCAGGACGATGGGAGAAACGAAAGCGAGAAAGGGGTTCACTTTCAAAGCCCATAAAATATTTAGAACTTCTTTATGCCTCACGCCTTGCCATTGTCGATCCTATTACGCGTACTGATGGAGTCCTAACACAGAGTCCATTTTTATCATTTAATCATTCTCATCAACGATTAAACAGGGGAGTCCATTCTATCATTTTAACATCTCATTAGGAGAGTTATCCCTTTCTACTTCCTCCCATTCCTGAGTACATGAAGACATCTGTAATTTCCTCTATCCAAATAGAATAGGACATGAAGGCTGGGATCTCTTCCTTCTCTGTATCTCTCTCTACAGCGAGTCGTTTAGACAGTTCTAATGAGACTGAGTGATGATAGAACTGCTACATAAGGTGGCAGGGAGTACACATCTGAGAGAGAGAGCAGAGAGGAGAGGTGAGGGAGAGAGAGGGGAGAGGGAGAAGAGGGGGTTGGAAGAGAGGGGTGGAAGAGAGCTAGGGAAGTGGGAGAGAGAGCGAGGGGTGGATGGAGAGAAGGTAGAGGTGTGGGGATGAGAGGAGGGCGATGGGGTGGAGAGAGGAGGTGGGGTGAGAGAAGATGGGGGATGGGAGAGCAGAGACGAGGATTCTTGGGACGAAGAGAGGGCTGAGTGGGAGAGAGGGGGATGGGGCGAGAGAGGGGAATTGGGGGAGAGAAGGATGGCGGTAGAGAGAGAGAAGAGGGTGGGGTGGAGAGAAGGTGGGGGGGGAGAGAGATATGGGGATGTGGAGAGAGAGGTGGGGTGGGAAGATGAGAGCGGGAAGGGTGGGGAGAGAGAAGGAGGGGAATGG
This sequence comes from Salvelinus sp. IW2-2015, assembly GCF_002910315.2. Taxonomy (NCBI): domain Eukaryota; kingdom Metazoa; phylum Chordata; class Actinopteri; order Salmoniformes; family Salmonidae; genus Salvelinus; species Salvelinus sp. IW2-2015. Next base: position 22,794,827 of record NC_036846.1, read on the forward strand.
GGAGAGAGAGAGGGAATGGGAGGGAGAAAAGAGAGGTGGAGAGAGACGGTAGGGGGTGAGAATAAGAGAGGATGGGCGAGGAAGAGGCGGGGGTGCAGGAAGAGGGGGTTAGAGGAGAAAGGGTGGAGAGAGAGATGGGGGTGAAAAGAAGAGGATGGGAGAGAGAGGGGGGTGGAGAGAGAGAGAGGGGATGGCGAGAGAGGCGGGTGGAAAGAGAGAGAAGAGGGATGGAGACAATAATGGTGTTCCAAAAAAAGGTCCAGTTGCCAGGACTACAAATACAAATTCCATCTAGACACCGTTGCCCTAGAGCACACAAGAAACTATACATACCTCGGCCTCAGTACCTCGACATCAGTGCCACAGATAACTTCCACAAAGCTGTGAACGATTTGAGAGACAAGGCAAGAAGGGCATACTATGCCGTCAAAAGGAACATAAAATTCAACATACCAATTAGGATCTGGCTAAAAATACTTAAATCAGTTATAGAACCCATTGCCCTTTATGGTTGTGAGGTCTGGCGTCCACTCACCAACCAAGAATTCACAAAGTGGGACAAACACCAAATTGAGACTGCATGCAGAATTCTGCAAAAATATCCTCCTTGTACCACGTAAAACACCAAATAATGCATGCAGAGCAGAATTAGGCCGATACCCACTAATTGTCAAAATGCAGAAAAGAGATGTTAAATTCTACAACCACCTAAAAGGAAGCGATTCCTAAACCTTCCATAACAAAGCCATCACCTACAGAGAGATGAACCTGGAGAAGAGTCCCCTAAGCAAGCTGGTCCTGGGGCTCCACACCCCACAGGAGCCCCAGGACAGCAACACAATTAGACCCAACCAAATCATGAGAAAACAAAAAGATAATTGCTTGACACATTGGAAAGAATTAACAAAAAAACAGAGCAAACTAGAATGCTATTTGGCCCTAAACAGAGAGTACACAGTGGCAGAATACCTGACCTCTGTGACTGACCCAAACTTAAGGAAAGCTGTGACTATGTACAGACTCAGTGAGCATAGCCTTGCTATTGAGAAAGGCCGCCGTAGGCAGACCTGGCTCTCAAGAGTAGACAGGCTATATGCACACTGCCCACAAAATGAGGTGGAAACTGAGCTGCACTTCCTAACCTCCTGCCCAATGCATGACCATATTAGAGACACAGATATTAGAGACACAGATCCACAAAGAATTTGAAAACAAACAACATACATAAACTAGTACTTTAACCATTTGCACATTGTTACAGCGCAGTATATATCCATAATATGACATTTGAAATGTCTTTATTCTTTTGGAACTTCTGTGAGTGTAATGTTTACTGTTACTTTTTATTGTTTATTTCACTTTTGTTTATTATCTATTTCACTTGCTTTGGCAATGTTAACATGTGTTCCCTATCAAAATAAAGCACCATGAATTGAATTGAGAGGACGGAAGAGAGAGAGAGGGCGGAAGAGAGAGAGAGAGAGGGCGGAAGAGAGAGAGAGAGGGCGGAAGAGAGAGAGAGAGGGCGGAAGAGAGAGAGAGAGAGAGAGAGAGAGAGAGAAAAACACGTGTCTCTGTATCCCCTGATGTCCTGTTAAACCATGAAGGTTCAGTATAAACAACAAATGCTTCTCGCTCCTCTAAATCCTCAAATCTGCTGCCATGGTCAGATCTCATCTACTGATAGTAACGCTACTGCCCATGAAAACACACACACACACACACACACACACCCCACAAAACACACACACACACACACACACACACACACACACACACACACACACACACACACACACACACGGTGCATCAGGCTGTCTGGTTTAATGTGCTGGCTAACTGGGACTGTACCCTGTTGACATTATAAACCCAAATAGAGTCCAGAACAATGGTTCAGCCTGTCTGGCCCGAGCAGACCGCACTCTCAGCTCTTTACTCTTTATCACAGGGTCAAGGTTCAGGCTTTTCAAATTACAGATTGTGTTTTTAACATTTTGTCATTCACCTCCTCTCTGGTTCTAATGCTTGCTATACTGTCCAAGGCCATTACCCCAGAATCCTGGCATCATCATGAGAAAACAGTTTTATCATTTTAGAGGTCTGTGGAATCTACCCACTTAAAGAAAAGGAATGAACTGGAACCCAACGTGAACGTCCTGACAGTGACCGTGTCCCTATTCCCTATGTAGTGCACTACTTTTTGACCAGGCCCTATTCCCTATGTAGTGCACTACTTTTGACCAGGTCCCTATTCCCTATGTAGTGCACTACTTTTGACCAGGTCCCTATTCCCTATGTAGTGCACTACTTTTGACCAGGTCCCTATTCCCTATGTAGTGCACTACTTTTGACCAGGTCCCTTTTCCCTATGTAGTGCACTACTTTTGACCAGGTCCCTATTCCCTATGTAGTGCACTACTTTTGACCAGGTCCCTATTCCCTATGTAGTGCACTACTTTTGACCAGGTCCCTATTCCCTATGTAGTGCACTACTTTTGACCAGGTCCTATTCCCTATGTAGTGCACTACTTGACCGTCATCCAGTAGGCATACTTTTGACCAGGTCCCTATTCCCTATGTAGCGCACTACTTTTGACCAGGTCCCTATTCCCTATGTAGTGCACTACTTTTGACCAGGTCCCTATTCCCTATGTAGTGCACTACTTTTGACCAGGTCCCTATTCCCTATGTAGTGCACTACTTTTGACCAGGTCCCTATTCCCTATGTAGTGCACTACTTTTGACCAGGTCCCTATTCCCTATGTAGTGCACTACTTTTGACCAGGTCCCTATGGGCCATTCTTGGGAACAGGGTACCATGTGGAGGCATTTACAGACATCAAATCAAACTGTATTTTGTCACATGCGCCGAATACAACAAGTGTTGACCTTACCGTTAAATGCTTACTTACAAGCCCTTAACCAACAGTGCAGTTCAAGAAAGAGTTAAGAAAATATTTACCAAATAAAACTAAAGTAAAAAATAATAAGAAGTAAGACAATAAAATAACAATAACGAGGTTATATACAGGGGGTACCGATACCGAGTCAATGTGCGGGGGTACAGGTTAGTCGAGGTAATTTGTAGATGTACAGTTGAAGTCGGAAGCTTACATACACCTTATCCAAATACATTTAAATTCAGTTTTTCCCAATTCCTGACATTTAATCCTAGTAAAAATTCCCTGTCTTAGGTCAGTTAGGATCACCACTTTATTTTAAGAATGTGAAATGTCAGAATAATAGTAGAGATAATTATTTATTAAATCTTCTATTTCTTTCATCACATTCCCAGTGGGTCAGAAGTTTACATACACTCAATTAGTATTTGGTAGCATTACCTTTACATTTGTATCCTTCCACAAGCCTTCCACAAGCTTCCACAAGCTTGTATCCTTCCACAAGCTTCCCACAATAAGTTGGGTGAATTTTGGCCCAATCCTCCTGACAGAGCTGGTGTAACTGAGTCAGGTTTGTAGGCCTCCTTGCTCGCACACGCTTTTTCAGCCACTCCAATACCTTGACTTTGTTGTCCTTAAGCCATTTTGCCACAACTTTGGAAATATTCTTGGGGTCATTGTCCATTTGGAAGACCCATTTGCAACCAAGCTTTACTTCCTGACTGATGTCTTGAGATGTTGCTTCAATATATCCACATAATTTTCCAGCCTCATGATGCCATCTATTTTGTGAAGTGCACCAGTCCCTCATGTAGCAAAGCACCCCCACAACATGATTCTGCCACCCCCGTGCTTCACGGTTGGGATGGTGTTCTTCGGCTTGCAAGCATCCCCCTTTTTCCTCAAAACATAACGATGGTCATTATGGCCAAACAGTTCTATTTTTGTTTCATCAGACCATAGAAATTTCTCCCAAAATTACGATCTTTGTCCCCATGTGCAGTTGCAAACCGTAGTCTGGCTTTTTTATGGCGGTTTTGGAGAAGTGGCTTCTTCCTTGCCAAGCTGCCTTTCAGGTTATGTCGATATAGGACTCGTTTTACTGTGGATATAGATACTTTTATACCTGTTTCCTCCAGCATCTTCACAAGGTCCTTTGCTGTTCTGGGATTGATTTGCACTTTTCGCACCACAATACATTCATCTCTAGGAGACAGAACGCATCTCCTTCCTGAGTGGTATGACGGTTGCGTGGTCCCATGGTGTTTATACTTGCGTACTATTGTTTGTACAGATGAACGTGGTACCTCTGGTGTTTGGAAATTGCTCCCAAGGATGAACCAGACTTGTGGAGGTCTCAATTATTTTCTGAGGTCTTGGCTGATTTCGTTGATTTTTTCAATGATGTCATGCAAGGAGGCACTGAGTTTGAAGGTAGGCCTTGAAATACATCCACAGGTACACCTCCAATTGACTCAAATTATGTCAATTAGTCTATCAGAAGCTTTAAAGCCATGACATCATTTTCTGGAATTTAAAGGCACAGTCAACTTAGGTATGTAAACTTCTGACCCACTGGAATTGTGATACAGTGAATTATAATTGAAATAATCTGTCTGTAAACAATTGTTGGAAAAATGACTTGTGTAATGCACAAAGTAGATGTTCGGGTAGAGGGGTGGTCATCTACCCAGATATCTTATGTCTCTTCCCTCCCCTCAGGTTCCTGTCAGGTAGAGGGGTGGTCATCTACCCAGATATCTTATGTCTTTCTCCTCCCCTCAGGTTCCTGTCAGGTAGAGGGGTGGTCATCTACCCAGATATCTTATGTCTCTTCTCCTCCCCTCAGGTTCCTGTCAGGTAGAGGGGTGGTCATCTACCCAGATATCTTATTAACACTCTTCTCCTCCCCTCAGGTTCCTGTCAGGTAGAGGGGTGGTCATCTACCCAGACATCTTATGTCTCTTCTCCTCCCCTCAGGTTCCTGTCAGGTAGAGGGTGGTCATCTACCCAGATATCTTATGTCTCTTCTCCTCCCCTCAGGTTCCTGTCAGGTAGAGGGGTGGTCATCTACCCAGATATCTTATGTCTCTTCTCCTCCCCTCAGGTTCCTGTCAGGTAGAGGGGTGGTCATCTACCCAGATATCTTATGTCTCTTCTCCTCCCCTCAGGTTCCTGTCAGGTAGAGGGGTGGTCATCTACCCAGATATCTTATTAACACTCTTCTCCTCCCCTCAGGTTCCTGTCAGGTAGAGGGGTGGTCATCTACCCAGACATCGGGGACAAGCTGGACATTATCTGCCCCAAGGCTGAGCCAGGACGAGACTATGAGTTCTATAAGCTGTACCTGGTCAGGAGGGAGCAGGCGGAGGGGTGCAGCACGGTCATGGACCCCAACGTACTGGTCAACTGTAACAAGCCAGAGAAGGACATCAAGTTCACCATCAAGTTCCAGGAGTTTAGTCCCAACTATATGGGCCTGGAGTTTAAGAAGAATATGAATTACTACATTACATGTGAGTACTGAATAAAGCTTTATAACGTTGAGCCAAGAGTAGAGAGAAAAACTCTACCTCTTTTTCCTTTACCCCAAGCTTTGACTATGTACAGACTCAGTGAGCATAACCTTCTATTGAGAGCATAGCCTGCTATTGAGAGCATAGCCTTGCTATTGAGAGAGGCCGCCGTAGGCAGAGCTGGCTCTCAGGAGAAGACAGGCTATGTGCACACTACCCACAAAATGAGGTGGAATGAGCTGCACTTCCTAACCTCCTGCCAAATGTATGACCATATTAGAGACACATATTTCCTCCAGATTACACAGACCCACAAAGAATTCGAAAACAAACCCATTTTGATGAACTCTCATATCTACTGCGTGAAATACCACAGTGTGCCATCGCAGCAGCAAGATTTGTGACCTGCTGCCACAAAGAAAAGGGCAACCAGTGAAGAACAAACACCATTGTAAATACAACCCATATTTATGTTTATTTATTTTCCCTTTTGTACTTTAACTATTTGCACATCATTACAACACTGTATATATACATAATATGACATTTGAAATGTCTTTATTCTTTTGGAACTTCTGTGAGTGTAATGTTTACTGTTACTTTTTATTGTTTATTTCACTTTTGTTTATTATCTATTTCACTTGCTTTGGCAATGTTAACATATTTTCCCCATGCCAATAAAGCCCTTAAATTTAAATATAAAAATTGAGTTCAGCTTGAAGTCTCCCCCCTCCTCCCTCTCTCATTGGGGGAGAGAGAGTTCAGCCTGTAGCCCCCTCCTCTCTCCTCCCTCTCTCAGTGGGGGAGAGAGAGTTCAGCCTGTAGCCCTCCCCCCTCTCCTCTCTCATTGGGGGAGAGAGAGTTCAGCCCTCCCCCCTCCTCCTCTCTTCAGTGGGGAGAGAGAGTTCAGCCTGTAGCCCTCCCCCTCCCTCCCTCTCTCAGTGGGGAGAGAGAGTTCAGCCTGTAGCCCTCCCCCTCCTCCCCTCTCTCATTGGGGGAGAGAGAGTCAGCATGTAGCCCCCCCTCCTCCCTCTCTCAGTGGGGGAGAGAGAGGTCAGCCTGTAGCCCCCCCCCCCTCTCCCTCTCTCATTGGGGAGAGAGAGTTCATTCTGTAGCCCTCCCCCCTCCTCCCTCTCTCAGTGGGGGAGAGAGAGGTCAGCCTGTAGCCCTCCCCCCTCCTCCCTCTCTCAGTGGGGGAGAGAGAGTTCAGCCCTCCCCCCTCCCCCCTCCTCCCTCTCTCATTGGGGGAGAGAGAGTTCAGCCTGTAGCCCTCACCCCTCCTCCTCTCTCAGTGGGGAGAGAGAGTTCAGCCTGTAGCCCTCACCCCTCCTCCCTCTCTCAGTGGGGGAGAGAGAGTTCAGCCTGTAGCCCCCCCCCCTCCTCCCTCTCTCAGTGGGAGAGAAGAGTTCAGCCTGACCCCCCCCCCTCCTCCCTCTCTCATTGGGGGAGAGAGAGTTCAGCCTGTAGCCCTCCCCCCTCCTCCCTCTCTCAGTGGGGGAGAGAGAGTTCAGCCTGTAGCCCTCCCCCATCCTCCCTCTCTCAGTGGGGGAGCGAGAGCAGCAAATGGTTTCACAAGGTTGAATTCTCCTATATAAACAGAAAGACAGTCCTCATGGGGTCTCTGTATGGATTATGGTCTTTCTGAGTAAGAGTTCCTTGGACTCCAGGGGGGTAGAGGTCAGGGTTATAGGTCAGGGTTAAAGTTAAGGGGTCATTGAGACTCAGCAGGGGTCAGCAGTGATGATAACCTCTGACCTAACCTCCAGACCAGGGTCCTCAGCAGGGCTCCCATAGCTCCCAGTACATGCTTGTCATAAACCCATCTAACATTACAACTGTTCCAGCCCCATTACAGGCATGTTACTAATGTTAGTGGAGCCCCATAGAGCTGAACTGACACTATGTAGAGCTGAGCGAGCTGAGCATAGATGGTACAGAGAGAGAGAGGGAGAGAAAAGACAGAGCCTCCTCCCGAGTGGCGCTTGAGGCGTCACTACAGACCCGGGTTTGATCCCAGGCTGTGTCACATAAGGTGGCGCACAATTGGCCCAGCGTCGGTCGCCAGCTGGACGGTGTTTCCCCCAAGACTGTAACTACCAATTGGGGAGAAAAAGGGGTAAAAAGTAAGAAACAAAAACATATATATTTGTCAGACATTCAGACACACACAGACAGACAGGCCAGACAGGCCAGACAGGCCAGACAGGCCAGACAGGCCAGACAGGCCAGACAGGCCAGACAGGCCAGACAGGCCAGGCAGGCCAGACAGGACAGACAGGCCAGACAGGACAGAAGAAGAAGCCTGCTATCGTCACTAGTCAGCTTAGCATTGATTTCCTGAGGAACCTAAAACAGGAAACAGGGTGCAGGATGGGTGACAGACTGATCTGTAGTAACAGATGCCATTCTGACTCTCACTCTGCCACCACAGCACTACACAGTACTCTGCCCTCTAGTCCTCCATCCCTCCATCTCTGCCCTCTAGTCCTCCATCCCTCCATCTCTGCCCTCCATCTCTGCCCTCTAGTCCTCCATCCCTCCATCTCTGCCCTCTAGTCCTCCATCCCTCCATCTCTGCCTTCTAGTCCTCCATCCCTCCATCTCTGAGTCCCTCCCTCCATCTCTGCCCTCTAGTCCCTCCATCCCTCCATCTCTGCCCTCTAGTCCTCCATCCTCCATCTTTGCCCTCCATCTCTGCCCTCTAGTCCTCCATCCCTCCATCTCTGCCCTCCAATTCTCCATCCCTCCATCTCTGCCCTCTAGTCCTCCATCCCTCCATCTCTGCCCTCTAGTCCTCCATCCCTCCATCTCTGCCCTCCAATTCTCCATCCCTTTAACTCTTGTGGTGGTTCATTTCTTTACTATCAAATGAGGAGAGACAAATTTCACACAAGTCAGAGTTGTACTTAAACTACATCTTTAATAATAAGAGCTTTGCAATAGCAATGACTTTCAACGATTCACAGTTTCTGATGATCCGTTGAGAGTGGCAACACAATGGCTACTGAGATCTTTTATCGCAAAGATCCACCCCCTAGTCGACATAACAAACCACAGATTTTAGGAACAGTTCACAAAGTGAGAATTTATAAATGAGAAAGGAGTATTCCTTCACATGGTTTAACAGATACATTCACATATGAAGACAATGTTCCCTCCTGTCCTCTTTCTGATATTCTGCATAGCACCAGGGACATGTGAAAGACAAGCCTGACCTCTCCCCTCTCTGGGCCCCAGGGGACTAGGCCCCAGCTGAGGCAGGAAGTGCAACTGCCAACACCAGAGTCCGAAGAAATACATTCTAGTAACAAGTATATCACATAAGCATATTATGCAGATAAGACATCTTAATTATCTATGTTAACCAACTCATTGTGATTCATCCACCACACTCTCCATCCCTCCATCCCCCTATCCCTCCATCTCTTTATCTCTTTATCCTTCCATCCCTCCATCTCTTTATCTCTTTATCCTTCCATCCCTCCATCTCTTTATCTCTTTATCCCTCCATCCCTTTATCCCTCCATCCCTTTATCCCTCCATCTCTATCTCCCCCCATCTCTTTATCTCTTTATCCTTCCATCCCTCCATCTCTTTATCCCTCCATCCCTCCATCTCTTTATCCCTCCATCTCTTTATCCCTCCATCCCTCTATCTCTTTATCCCTCTATCTCTTTTTCCCTCCATCTCTTTATCCCTCTATCCCTCCATCCCTGCCCTCCATCCCTTTATCCCTCCATCCCTCCATCCACACCTCTGCATTGCTTGCTGTTTGGGGTTTTAGGCTGGGTTTCTGTATAGCATTTTGTGACATCTGCTGATGTAAGAAGGGCTTTATGAATACATTTGATTGATTGACTGACTGACTGAGTGATTGATTTATTGATTGACTGATTGATTGATTAGAGAGAGGGAGAGAGAGATAAAAGGCTAGAGAGAGGGGGAGAGAGTTAAAAGGTCAAGGTTACATTTCCCAGTGAAGGAACATCAGATCAGCACTGCCCTAGATAGGAGCTGCCACGCACACAGCCGCATATGCATACACACACATACACAGAATCAAGATTAGTAGGTTTATCCCTGTGTGTCCATGTCAACAACACTCTGCTTGTGTTTACTAGTGGTGTATGGTGTTTACATTTAACATTTACATTTAAGTCATTTAGCAGACGCTCTTATCCAGAGCGACTTACAAATTGGTGCATTCACCTTATGATATCCACACTAGTGGTGTATGGTGTATGTTGTTTACTAGTGGTGTGTGATGTTTAGTAGTGGTGTGTGGTGTTTACTAGTGGTGTATGGTGTTTACTAGTGGTGTATGGTGTTTACTAGCGGTGTAGGTGTTTATTAGTGTGTGTTGTGTTACTAGTGGTGTATGGTGTGGTACTAGTGGTGTATGGAGTTTACTAGTGGTGTATGGTGTTTACTAGTGGTGTATGGTGTTTACAAGCGGTGTATGGTGTTTAGTAGCGGTGTATGGTGTTTAGTAGCGGTGTATGGTGTTTAGTAGTGGTGTAATGGGTTTACTAGTGGTGTGTGGTGTTTACTAGTGGTGTGTGATGTTTAGTAGTGGTGTGTGGTGTTTACTAGTGGTGTATGGTGTTTACTAGTGGTGTATGGTGTTTACTAGCGTGTATGGGTTTACTAGCGGTGTATGGTGTTTTACTAGTGTGTGGTGGTGTTTACTAGTGGTGTGTGGTGTTTACTAGTGGTGTATGGTGTTTACTAGTGGTGTATGGTTGTTTACTAGTGGTGTATGGTGTTTACAAGGCGGTGTATGGTGTTTAGTAGCGGTGTATGGTGTTTAGTAGCGGTGTATGGTGTTTACTAGCGGTGTATGGTGTTTACTAGCGGTGTATGGTGTTTACTAGCGTGTATGGTGTTTACTAGCGATGTATGGTGTTTAATAGCGGTGTATGGTGTTTAGTAGCGGTGTGTGGTGTTTAGTAGCGGTGTATGGTGTTTACTAGTGGTGTGTGGTGTTTACTAGTGGTGTGTGGTGTATGGTGGTTTACTATTGGTGTATGGTGTTTACTAGTGGTGTATGGGTTACTAGTGGTGTGTGGTGTATGGTGTTTACTAGTGGTGTATGGTGTTTACTAGTGGTGTGTGATGTTTACTAGTGGTGTATGGTGTTTACTAGTGGTGTATGGTGTTTACTAGTGGTGGTGTATGGTTGTTTACTAGTGGTGTATGGTGTTTACTAGTGTGTTGGTGTTTACTAGTGGTGTGTGGTGTTATGTTTGTAGTAGTGGTGTGTGGTGTTTACTAGTGGTGTGTGATGTTTACTAGTGTGTGTGATGTTTACTAGTGGTGTGTGTGTTTATAGTTGTTTACAGTGGTATATGGTGTTGGTCTAGTGGTGTATGGTGTTTACTAGTGGGTGTATGGTGTTTACAAAGCGGTGTATGTGTTAGTAGCGGTGTATGGTGTTTAGTAGTGGTGTATGTGTGTTTAGTAGTGGTGTATGGTGTTCTAGTGGTGGTTGTGGTGTTACTAGTGGTGTGTGATGTTTAGTAGTGTGTGTGGTGTTTTACTAGTGGTTATGGTGTTACTAGTGGTGTATGGTGTTTACTAGCGGTGTATGGTAGTTTACTAGTGGTGGTTGGTGTTTAACTAGTGGGTGTGTGGTGTTTTAGTGGGTGTGTGGTTGTTTACTAGTGGTGTATGGTGTTTACTAGTGTGTGGTGTTTACTAGTGGTGTTGGTTACAAGCGGTGTATGGTTTTAGTAGCGGTGTATGGTGTTTTAGTAGTGGTGTATGGTGTTTACTAGCGGTGTATGGTGTTTACTAGCGGTGTAATGGTGTTTACTAGCGGTGTATGGTGTTTATAGCGGTGTATGGTGTTTTACGTAGTGTTGGGTGTGTGGTGTTTGGTAGCGGTGTATGGTGTTTACTAGTGGTGGTGTGGTGTTTTACTAGTGGTGTGTGGTGTATGGTGTTTATAGTTGGTGTAATGGTGTTTACTAGTGGTGTATGGTGTTTACTGTGGTGTGTGGTGTATGGTGTTTACTAGTGGTTGTTGGTTGTTACTAGTGGTGTGTGATGTTTACTAGTGGTGTATGGTGTTTATAGTGGGTGTATGGTGTTTACTAGTGTGGGTGGTATGGTGTTTTACTAGTGGTGTGTGGTTTACTAAGTGGTGTGTGGTGTTTTACTAGTGGTTGTGTGGTGTTAACATTTAGTGGGTTGTGGTGTTTACTAGTGGTGTGTGGTGTTTAGTAGTGGTGTGTGGTGTTTACTAGTGGTGTTTACTAGTGGTGTGTGATGTTTAGTAGTGGTGTGTGGTGTTTACTAGTGGTGTGTGATGTTTACTAGTGGTGTTTACTAGTGGTATGTGGTGTTTATTAGTGGTGTGTGGTGTTTACTAGTGGTGTATGATGTTTCAAATCAAATCAAATGTTTTGTCACATGTGCCGAATACAACAGGTGTAGACTTTACAATGAAATGCTTACTTACAAGCCCTTAACCAACAATGCTTTAAGAAGTTTTAAGAAAAATAAGTGTTAAGTAAAAAATAGATAATAAAAGCAACAAATAATTAAACAGCAGCAGTAAAATAACAGTAGAGAGGCTATATACAGGGGGTACCGGTACAGAGTCAATGTGCGGGGGCACCAGTTAGTTGAGGTAATTGAGGTAATATGTACATGTAAGTAGAGTTAAAGTGACTATGCATAGATAATAAATAGGAAGTAGCAGCAGCGTAAAAGAGGGTTCTGGGTAGCCATTTGATTAGCTGTTCAGGAGTCTTATGGCTTTGGGGTAAAATCTGTTTAGAAGTCTCTTGGACCTAGACTTGGCACTCCGGTACTGCTTGCCGTGCGGTAGCCAAATCTTGTCAGTCTCTTGAGGGGGAATAGGTTTTGTCTTGCCCTCTTCACGACTGTCTTGGTGTGCTTGGACCATGATAGTTGTTGGTGATGTGGACACCAAGGAACTTGAAGCTCTCAACCTGCTCCACTACAGCCCCGTCGATGAGAATGGGGGCGTGCCCGGTCCGTCCTTTACCTGTAGTCCACAATCATCTCCTTTGTCTTGATTACGTACGTCGAGGGAGAGGTTGTTGTCCTGTTTACTAGTGGTGTATGGTGTTTACTATTGGTGTATGGGCTGTATGCCATGCCCTCCTACTGACTGTAGAGCGAGAGCTGGGCTGGTTGTCTCTCTTAGTCAATGTCATGATATCTCATTTTGAAAGGATGAGCCGTGTGTGTGTGGGCGTGTGTGTGTTTGTGCAGCGCAGGGTTATTGAGGTTGGTTATTGTACTGGTTTTATTATTACTGAGAGAGGGAGAGGGGGAGAGAGAGAGAGAGGGGGAGAGAGAGAGAGGGAGAGAGAGAGAGAGAGAGAGGCCACTTTCATTATCATATTCACGGTCAGTGAATGGTAACCATTGGTTACGATAGAACCCTCTCTGAGATGAATCTCATATTCATGTATTCATCTAAATTAATCTTGTCCCTGCATCGCATCTCTTAACACACACTGATCCCCTTGACAAACACACACACAGACACACAAACACAACCACTCGTCCTGTCTCAGCTGTGATGTACTCAAATCAAATCAAATTGTATTAGTCACATGCGCCGAATACAGCAGGTGTCACGCCCTGACCGTAGATTGCTTTGTATGTTTCTATTTTTAGATTGGTCAGGGTGTGATGTGGGTGGGTATTCTATGTCTGGGTATTCTATGTTGTAGGTCTAGGTTTTCTGTTTCTGTGTGGTTGGCCTGGTGTGGTTCCCAATCAGAGGCAGCTGTCTATCGTTGTCTCTGATTGGGAGCCATATTTAGGTAGCCTGTTTTCACACTTTTGTTTGTGGGTGGTTGTTTCCTGTTTAGTGTTTTGTTTCACCTTTCAGGACTGTTCGTTTGTCGTTTTTGTTGTTTGTCAAGTGTTTTCGTATTTTATAAAACAAAATATGACCACTTACCACGCTGCACCTTGGTCCTCCTCTCCTTCCACCAACGAAAGCCCTTACAGCAGGTGTAGACCTTACTGTGAAACGCTTAATTACGAGCCACTAACCAACAGGGCCGTTTCAAAAATAAAGAATAAGAGATACAAGTAACAAGTAAGGAAAGAGTAGCAGTAAAAAATAACAATATATACAGGGGGGTGCCAGTACAGAGTCAATGTGCGGGGGCACCGGTTAGTTAAGGTAGTATGTACATGTAGGTAGAGTTAATTAAAGTGACTAATGCATAGATGACAGCAGAGAGTGGCAGTGGTGTGGAAAGGGGGCAATGCAAATAGTCTGGGTAGCCATTTGACTAGATGTTCAGGAGTCTTGTGGCTTGGGGGTAGAAGTTGTTTAGAAGCCTCTTGGACCTAGACTTGGCGCTCCGGTACCGCTTTCCGTGTGGTAGCAGAGAGAACAGTACACTAGGGTGGCTGGAGTCTTTGACAATTCTTAGGGCCTTCCTCTGACACCGCCTGGTATAGATGTCTTGGATGGCAGGCAGCTTAGCCCCAGTGTGGTCGAAGGCCGAGCTGTTGCCATACCTGGCAGTGATGAAACCAGTCAGGATGCTCTCGATGGTGCAGCTGGAGAACCTTTTGAGGATCTGGGGACCCATGCCAAATCTTTTGTCTCCTGAGGGGGAATAGGATTTGTCATGCCCGCTTCACAACTGTCATGGCGTGCTTGGACCATTGGACCGTTGGCCAGGTCGCAGTTGTAAATGAGAACTTGTTCTCAACTAGCTTACCTGGTTAAATAAAGGTTAAATAAAAAAATTATAAACATTTTTAGTTTGTTGGTGATGTGGACACCAAGGAACTTGAAGCTGTCAACCTGCTCCACTGCAGCCCCGTCGATGAGAATGGGAGCGTGCTCGGTCCTCTTTTTCCTGTAGTCCACAATCATCTCCTTTGTATTGATCACATTGAGGGAGAGGTTGTTGTCCTGGCACCACATGGCCAGGTCTCTGACCTCCTCCTTATAGGCTGTCTCGTTGTTGTCGGTGATCATGCCTACCACTGTTGTGTCATCTGCAAATTTAATGATGGTGTTGGAGTCGTGCCTGGCCGTGCAGTCATGAGTGAACAGGGAGTACAGGAGGGGACTGAGCATGCACCCATGAGGGACCCCTGTGTTGAGGATCAGCGTGACGGATGTGTTGTTACCTTCCCTTACCACTATTTTTTTTTCTAACCAGAAACCTAGGTATTTGTAGTTGTCCACATATTCTAAGTCAGAACCATCCAAAGTAGTGATGCTGGACGGGCGGGCGGGCAGGTGCGGGCAGCGATCAGTTGAAGAGCATTTAGTTTTACTTGCATTTAAGAGCAGTTGGAGGCCACGGAAGGAGAGTTGTATGGCATTGAAGCTCATCTGAGGATAGTTAACACAGTGTCCAAAGAAGGGCCAGAGGTATACAGAATGGTGTCGTCTGCGTAGAGGTGGATCAGAGAATCACCAGCAGCAAGAGCGACATCATTGATGTATACAGAGAAGAGAGTCGGCCCGAGAATTGAACCCTGCGGCACCCCCATAGAGACTGCCAGAGGTCCGGACAACAGGCCCTCCGGTTTGACACTGAACTCTATCAGAGAAGTAGTTGGTGAACCAGGCGAGGCAATCATTTGAGAAACCAAGGCTGTTGAGTCTGCCGATAAGAATGTGGTGATTGACAGAGTCGAAAGCCTTGGCCAGGTCGATGAATACGGCTGCACAGTAATGTCTCTTATCGATGGCAGTTATGATATCGTTTAGGACCTTGAGCATGGCTGAGGTGCACCTATGACCAGCTCTGAAACCAGATTGCATAGCGGAGAAGGTACGGTGGGATTCGAAATGGTCGGTAATCTGTTTGTTGACTTGGCTTTCGAAGACCTTAGAAAGGCAGGGTAGGATAGATATAGGTCTGTAGCAGTTTGGGTCTAAAGTGTCTCCCCCTGTGAAGAGGGGGATGACCGCGGCAGCTTTCCAATCTTTGGGAATCTCAGACGATACAAAAGAGACAGCAATAGGGGTTGCAACAATTTCGGCAGATCATTTTAGAAAGAGAAGGTCCAGATTGTCTAGCCCGGCTGATTTGTAGGGTTCCAGATTTTGCAGCTCTTTCAGAACATCAGCTATCTGGATTTGGGTGAAGGAGAAATGGGGGAGGATTGGGCGAGTTGCTGTGGGGGGTGCAGGGATGTTGAATGGGGTAGGGGTAGCCAGGTGGAAAGCATGGCCAGCCGTAGAAAAATGCTTATTGAAAATCTCAATTATAGTGGATTTATCGGTGGTCAAATCAAATCAGATCAAATGTATTTATATAGCCCGTCTTACATCAGCTGATATCTCAAAGTGCTGAACAGAAACCCAGCCTAAAACCCCAAACAGCAAGCAATGCAGGTGTAAAAGCACGGTGGCCAGGAAAAACTCCCGAGAAAGGCCAACACCTAGCAAGAAACCTAGAGAGGAACCAGGCTATGAGGGGTGGCCAGTCCTCTTCTGGCTGTGCCGGGTGGAGATTATAACAAAACATGGCCAAGATGTTCAAATGTTCATAAATTACCAGCATTGTCAAATAATAATAATCACAGTTGTTGTCGAGGATTCAACAAGTCAGCACCTCAGGAGTAAATGTCAGTTGGCTTTTCATAGCCGAACATTTAGAGTATCTCTACCGCTCCTGCTGTCTCTAGAGAGTTGAAAACAGCAGGTCTGGGACAGGTAGCACGTCCGGTGAACAGGTCAGGGTTCCATAGCCGCAGGCAGAATAGTTGAAACTGGAGCAGCAGCACGGCCAGGTGGACTGGGTACAGCAAGGAGTCATCACGCCAGGTAGTCCTGAGGCATGGTCCTAGGGCTCTCTCCTCCGAGAGAGAGAAAGAAAGAGAGAAAGAGAGAATTAGAGAGAGCATACTTAAATTCACACAGGACACCAGATAAGACAGGAGAAGTACTCCAGATATAACAGACTGACCCTAGCCCCCCGACACACATGCAGCATAAATACTGGAGGCTGAGACAGAAGGGGTCAGGAGACACTGTGGCCCCATCTGTTGATACCCCCGGACAGGGCCAAACAGGCAGGATATAACCCCACCCACTTTGCCAAAGCACAGCCCCCACACCACTAGAGGGATATCTTCAACCACCAACTTACCATCCTGAGACAAGGCYGAGTATAGCCCACAAAGATCTCCGCCACGGTACAATCCCAGGGGCGCGCCAACCCAGACAGGAAGATCACGTCAGTGACTCAACCCACTSAAGTGACGCACCCCTCCTAGGGACGGCATGGAAGAGCACCAGTAAGCCAGTGAGTCAGCCCCTGTAATAGGGTTAGAGGCAGAGAATCCCAGTGGAGAGAGGGGAACCGGCCAGGCAGAGACAGCAAGGGCGGTTCGTTTTTCCAGAGCCTTTCCGTTCATCTTCAAACTACTGGGCCAGACTACACTCAATCATATGACCCACTGAAGAGATGAGTCTTCAGTAAAGACTTAAAGGTTGAGTCTGCGTCTCTCACATGGGTAGGCAGACCATTCCATAAAAATGTAGCTCTATAGGAGAAAGCCCTGCCTCCAGCTGTTTGCTTAGAAATTCTAGGGACAATTAGGAGGCCTGCGTCTTGTGACCGTAGGGTACATGTAGGTATGTACGGCAGGACGAAATCGGAAAGATAGGTAGGAGCAAGCCCATGTAATGCTTTGTTGGATAGCAGTAAAACCTTGAAATCAGCCTTTGCCTTAACAGGAAGCCAGTGTAGGGAGGCTAGCACTGGAGGAATATGATCACTGGTGACAGTGTTTCCTAGCATCAGTGCAGTGGGCAGCTGGGAGGAGGTGCTCTTATTCTCCATGGACTTTACAGTGTCCCAGAACTTTTTGAGTTTGTGCTACAGGATGCAAATTTCTGCTTGAAAAAGCTATCCTTAGCTTTCCTAACTGCCTGTGTATATTGGTTCCTATCTCTCTTTCCAACCCCCTTTCCTTCCATCCTCTTCCCTCTCTCTTCTGTATTCTATCTTCCCTCTATCCTCTCCTCTCCATACATCCTCTTCTTTTTATACCCCTATCTCTCCCTCCCCTCCTCTCCCTCCATCCTCCTCTCCCTTCTTCCTCCTCTCCCTCCTTCCTCCTCTCCCTCCATCCTCCTCTCACTCCTTCCTCCTCTCCCTCCTTCCTCCTCTCTCTCCTTCCTCCTCTCTCTCCTTCCTCCTCTCTCTCACACTATGAGTGCAATGGGGGAATGAGTTTGTGTATTCTCCCTTCTCCCCCTCTTTCAATTCAATTTCAATTCAATTTAAGGGCTTTATTGGCATGGGAAACATATGTTAACATTGCCAAAGCAAGAGAAGCAGATAATAAACAATAAAAATTAACAGTAAACATTATACTCACAGAAGTTACAAAATAATAAAGACATTTCAAATGTCATATTATGTCTACATACAGTGTTGTAACGATGTCCAAATAGTGAAAGTACAAAAGGGAAAATAAATAAACGTAAGTATGGGTTGTATTTACAATGGTGTTAGTTCTTCACTGGTTGCCCTTTTCTTGTGGCAACAGGTCACAAATCTTGCTGCTGTGATGGAACACTATGGTATTTCAGCTTTGCTTAAGTTTGGGTCAGTCACAGTGGTTAGGTATTCTGCCACTGTGTACTCTCTGTTTAGGGCCAAATAGCATTCTAGTTTGCTCTGTTTTTTTGTTAATTCTTTCCAATGTGTCAAGTAATTATCCTTTGGTTTTCTCATGATTTGGTTTGGTCTAATTGTGTTGCTGTCCTGGGGCTCTGTGGGGTCTGTTTGTGTTTGTGAACAGAGCCCTGGACCAACTTGCTTAGGTGGCTCTTCTCCAGGTTTATTTCTCTGTAGGTGAAGGCTTTGTTATGGGAGGTTTGTGAATCGCTTCGTATTAAGTGGTTGTAGAATCTAGCGTCTCTTTTCTGGATTTTGATAATTAGCAGGTATCGGCTCTGCATGCATTATTTGGTGTTTTACGTGGTACACCGAGGATATTTTAGCAGAATTCTGCATACAGTCTCAATTTGGTGTTTGTCCCACTTTGTGAATTCTTGGTTGGTGAGCGGACCCCAGAATTCACAACCATCAAGGGCAATGGGTTCTATAACTGATTTAAGTATTTTTTGCCAGATCCTAATTGGTATGTTGAATTTTATGTTCCTTTTGATGGCATATAAGGCCCTTCTTGCCTTGTCTCTCAGATCGTCCACAGCTTTGTGGAAGTTACCTGTGGCGCTGATGTTTAGGCAGTGGTGTGTATTGTGTGCTCTAGGGCAACGGTGTCAAGATGAAATTTGTATTTGTGGTCCTGGCGACTGGAACTTTTTTGGAACACCATTATTTTTGTCTTACTGAGATTTACTATCAGGGCCCAGGTCTGACAGAATCTGTGCAGAAGATCTAGGTGCTGCTGTAGGCCCTCCTTGGTTGGTGACAGAAGCACCAGATCATCGGCAAACAGTAGACATTTGACTTCAGATTCTTGTAGGGTGAGGCCGGGTGCTGCAGACTGTTCTAGTGCCCTCGCCAATTCGTTGATATATATGTTGAAGAGGGTGGGGCTTAAGCTGCGTCCCTGTCTCACCCCACGGCCCTGTGGAAAGAAATGTATGTGTTTTTTGCCAATTTTAACCGCACACTGTTTGTGTACATGGATTTTATAATGTTGTATGTTTTTCCCCCAACACCACTTTTCATCAATTTGTATAGCAGACCCTCATGCCAAATTGAGTCAAAAGCTTTTTTGAAATCAACACATCAAAGACTTTGCCTTTGTTTTGGTTTGTTTGTTTGTCAATTAGGGTGTGCAGGGTGAATACGTGGTCTGTCGTATGGTAATTTGTTAAAAAGCCAATTTGACATTTGCTCAGTACATTGTTTTCACTGAGGAAATGAACTAGTCTGCTGTTAATGATAATGCAGAGGATTTTCCCAAGGTTGCCTCCATCCTCCTCCCCCTCCATCCTCCTGTTTCTCACGCTATGAGTGCAGTGGGGGAATGAGTTTGTGTTCTCTGTCTCTCTCTCTGTCTCTCTCTCTGTCTCTCTTTCTGTCTCTCTCTCTGTCTCTCTCTCTGTCTCTCTCTCTCTTGCTCTCTCTCGCTCTCTCGCTCTGTTT
Source organism: Salvelinus sp. IW2-2015 (assembly GCF_002910315.2). Classification (NCBI taxonomy): domain Eukaryota; kingdom Metazoa; phylum Chordata; class Actinopteri; order Salmoniformes; family Salmonidae; genus Salvelinus; species Salvelinus sp. IW2-2015. The sequence goes on from NC_036846.1 coordinate 22,814,342, forward strand.
GTGTGTGTGTGCAGTATCTCTGTATGGAAGTCAACAGTGTTAATTTAGATCTTCTCCTCCCAGTGTAGGGCTGTGTTCAGTAAACACACATGCGCAGGTTTACTGAACACAGAGCATGAGAAAGAGAGGGAAACAAGAGACAGGGAAAGAGAGAGAGAGAGGGAAACACGAGAGGGAGAGAGAGAGAGAGAGAAAGACAAGAGGGAAAGACAGAGAGTAACACGAGAGAGGGAAACACAAGAGAGGGAAAGAGAGAGAGAGGGAGACACGAGAGAGGGAGAGAGAAGAGAGAGAGAGGGAAAGAGAGAGAGAAGACAGGCGAGAAGAGGGAGAGAGAGAGGGAAAGAGAGAGAGGGAAAGAGGAGAGGGAAGAGAGAGAGGGAAGAGAGTGAGGGAAACATGAGAGAGGGAAGGAAACACGAGATAGAGAGAGAGAAACACAAGAGAGGGAAAGTGAATGAGAGAGAGAGAGAGGATGGAAACAGAGAGAACCACAGCGTGATAGTGTAGTTGAGCTGATGAGTGGTTGATGAAACTGTGACCACTGTGTGAACATTTCTGTGGGTTTGCAGACAGTTTTGTTGATTACATCTGAGATGAACGAAGTGAAGAATTGTGTTGCTGTGAGGGAATGACTGTGGTTGGCTGGCCAACACATAAATAAACCTTATAAATAAATATATAACTATATAAATACTGTTATGACACACAGAGTCAAAACCGCTTTCTGTGAATTCACACACACAACACAACTCTCTCTCTCTCTCTCGCTCTCTCGCTCTCTCTCTCTCTCTCTCTCTCTCTCTCTCTCTCTCTCTCTCTCTCTCTCTCTCTCTCTCTCGCTCCTCGCTCTCTCTCTCGCTCTCTCTCTCGCTCGCTCTCTCGCTCTTCGCTCGCTCTCTCGCTCCATCGCTCGCTCTCTCTCTCGCTCTCTCTCTCTCTCGCTCGCTCTCTCTCTCGCTCTCTCTCTCGCTCTCGCTCTCTCTCTCTCTCTCTCTCTTCTCTAACTCTCTTCCTCTCTCTCTCTCTCTCTCTCTCTCTCTCTCTTCTCTTCTCTCTCCTCTCTCTCTCTCTTTCTCTCTCCCTCTCTTCTCTCTCTATCTCTCTCTCTCTCTCTCTCTCTCTCTCTCTCTCTCTCTCTCTCTCTCTTCTTCTCTCTCTCTCTCTCCTCTTCTTCTCTCTCTCTCTCCTCTCTCTCTCTCTCTTTCTCTCTCTCTGCCCTTTGCTTCTCCCTCCTCCCAGCTCATGTAATGGAATGTGTGTGTGTTGTATATTGGTTCATGTAATTTTCAGAATCCACTAGTTGACGTGAGAATATGTTCAGTCAGCACAGCCATCATAAGCCTCTATTGTTGCGTCCCAAATGGCCCTAATAGCTATATAGAACCTTATATGCGGCCCTGCTCAAAAGTAAGTGCTCTCATAGGGAATAGGGTGCCATTTGGGACAAAACCAATGTGTTTTCTGTCACCAGCGCCTCCATGAGACTGAATGTATTTTCAGTGGCTCAGCAGTATGTAGTCAGGCTGGATGCTGCTGGGGTATTGTAATGATGGATGATCCAGGACAGAATGGTAGTGTATGTTTTCCTCATGATTCATATGAATCTGACTGCTGTATAGGCTACCTGCTTACTAGATCATTAGTCCGTGGGCCAACGGACTACACATCTCTCTCTCTCTACTCTCTCTCTCTCACCCATTTCTCTCTCTCTCTATCTCTTCTCTCTCTCTCTCTCCTCTCTCTCTCTCTTCTCCCCATTTCTCTAACTTTCTCTCTCTCCCCATTTATCTAACTCCTCTCTCTCTCTCCCATTTCTCTAACTTCTCTTCTCTCTCTCTCGCTCTTCCTCTCTCTTGCGCTCTCTCTCTCCATCTCTCGCTGCTCTCTCTTTCTACATTTCAGGGTTTAGCTCAGTGCTGCTTCATTTGTTACTGACACAAGACAAGAACAGAGAGTAATCAGGGTGTGTGAGGATATAAATCAGTGTGTGTGAGGATCGTAATCAGGGTGAGGCTGTAATCAGGGTGTGTGTGGATGTAATCAGGGTGTGGTGTGGATGTAATCAGGGTGTTGGGATGTAATCAGGGTGTGTGATGATGTAATCAGGGTGTGTGAGGATGTAATCAAGGTGTGTGGAATGATGTTAATCAGTGTGTGGTGTAACAGGGTGTGGTGTGATTGTATCAGGGTGTGTGTGATGTAATCAGGGTGGTGTTGAGGATGTAATCAGGGGTGTGTGAGGATGTAATCAGGGTGTGTGTGGATGTAATCAGGGTGTGTGTGATGTAATCAGTGGTGTGTGAAGATGTAATCAGTGTGAGGATGTCAGGGTGTGTGAAGATGTAATCAGTGTGAGGATGTAATCGAGGGTGTGGTGGGATGTTCAGGGTGTGTGTGGATGTACAGTGTGAGGAGTAATCAGTGGTGTGTGGATGTAATCGGGTGTGTGAGATGTAATTCAGGGTGTGTGTGGATGTAATCAGTGGTGTTGTGAAGATGTAATCAGTGTGAGGATGTAATCAGGGTGTGTGTGGATGAATCAGGGTGTGTGGAGGAGTGTAATCAGGGTGTGTGATGATGTATCAGGGTGTGTGATGATGGCGTCTTTCCTGTTACAGCTGGTCCTGACCTGGCATTTCTATCATGATTTGACCAATACTCAGTACTCTGTTGACAGGTGTGTGTGTGAGGCTTCTACGTGTTGTGTGTGTGTGTGTGTGTGTGTGTGTGTGTGTGTGTGTGTGTGTGTGTGTGTGTGTGTGTGTGTGTGTGTGTGTGTGTTGTGTGTGTGTGTGTGTGTGTGTGTGTGTGTGTGTGTGTGTGTGTGTGTGTGTGTGTGTGTGTGTGTGTGTGTGTGTGTGTGTGTGTCGTGACTGGGGTCTCCTGGTAGCTGTAGTCAGCTCAGTGCATTTCCCGCCCTGTTAGCAGGCTGGAGTGGTTCCCTTAGGACTGCGAATGCGTGCTGCCGCCCCCCCCCACACACACATACACACTCTCACTCTCTCTCTCTATCGCTCTCCCCCTCTCCCTCTCCCTCTCTCTCTGTCTGAAATTGCCTTTACAAATTAATAATGAGACAATACTCGAAACAAACCCACATTTTAGAATTAGGCAGATAATATTAACGATGCCATTATTATGAAAACAGCACAACAGAGACTCATTATTTCCACTGGAACCATGAATCACTTTAGATCCATAGAATGTCACAAACAGATAGAATGGGTATGTTTGTTTGTCAACAGGAAGCTAGCGTCAGTGAGAGTTATTGTTTGTTTGTCAACAGGAAGCTAGCCGTCAGTGAGAGTTATTGTTTGTTTGTCAACAGGAAGCTAGCCGTCAGTGAGAGTTATTGTTTGTTTGTCAACAGGAAGCTAGCCGTCAGTGAGAGTTATTGTTTGTTTGTCAACAGGAAGCTAGCCGTCAGTGAGAGTTATTGTTTGTTTGTCAACAGGAAGCTAGCCGTCAGTGAGAGTTATTGTTTGTTTGTAACAGGAAGCTAGCCGTCGTGAGCGTTATTGTTTGTTTGTCAACAGGAAGCTAGCCGTCAGTGAGAGTTATTGTTTGTTTGTCAACAGGAAGCTAGCCGTCGTGAGAGTTATTGTTTGTTTGTCAACAGGAAGCTAGCCGTCAGTGAGAGTTATTGTTTGTTTGTCAACAGGAAGCTAGCCGTCAGTGAGAGTTATTGTTTGTTTGTCAACAGGAAGCTAGCCCTCAGTACGAGTTGTTGTTTTGTCAACAGGAAGCTAGCCGTCAGTGAGAGTTATTTGTTTGTCAACAGGAAGCTAGCCCTCAGTGAGAGTTGTTTGTTTGTCAACAGGGAAGTAGCAGATGAGAAGATGTTCAAAAGGGGAAAAAAAAAAAGGAGCAGGGGAAGAAGAAAAGCGGGCGGAGGGGGAGGGCAGGGAAAAAAAAAAGCTGGCGGAGGAGAGAGAGAATGGAAAGCCAAAAAGAAAGGTAAGGAGGGCCGGGACGGAGAGAAGGACAAGGGAGAAAGAGGAGGAAAAAGCGGGGCCCAGCGACAGAGTGTGAAGAAGCGGCGGCGAAAAAAAAAGAGAAAAAGGGAAGAGAAAGTAGGGGGGCGGGCGTCAAAATAAGACGAAAAGGGGGATGACAGGCAGAAAAAAAAAAGCCGGGCTAAAACAAAAGGGGGGCCCCCCTTCAAGGCCCAGGCAGCCCAAGAGGATAGAAGGGGAGCGAGGAAAGGATAACAAGAAGGATAAAAAAAAAAAAGGCCCAGGCAGGCCAAGCGCGCGTAAGGGCCGAAGGGGAGAAAGGGGAAAGAGCAGGGAGCAAATACGAAAGAGCAAGCGGTACAAGCCCAGCCGCCGAGGCAGGGAGGAAAAAGAAAGGAAAAGAGAAAGGAAAGGCTAGGGGAGGAGCAGAAGGGGAAAAGAGGGAAAAGGAGAGAGGAGCGAAGAAAGGAGGAAGGGGGAAAAAAAAAGAGCCTCCAGAAAGGAGAGGGAGCGAGGCAGCCGAAAGCAACAAATACAGGGCGGGAGAAACGAGAAAAAGCAAGGGGGCGGAAAGAAAAGGAAAAATCGTAAAAGGAGAAATGCGAAAAAAGGGAGCCGGAAGGGCGAGGAAGCGGGCGAAGAGCCAGCCAAGAACAGACAGGGCAAAAAAAAAGAAAGATAGCCAATAAGCAGGGAAAGCCAAGAGAACAGCGTAAAGGGAAGAGGCAAGAAAAATATAAGGAATGAGAAAAGAAAGAAAAGCCGCAAGGCGAGGGCCGGAGAAAAGCCCGAAAAGAGAGGCGGTTCCCGCCAGGAGCCCAAGCTGGGAACGAAGGCCCAAAGACCCAAGCACAAGAAAAAAGGAGCGCGCAAAACAACAAAACAAGCGCGGGCCCTAGGAAAAGGAAGGCCAGGGGGGTAGAGGGCATACAGAGGGAGAGAGAAAACGTGAGAATAGCCGGGATAGTGGAAAGGGGAAGAACAGGCGCAAAAAAAGCGAGCGAGGGCCGAAAACCAGGAGTAAGAAAACAAACAAGACACAGACAGACAGCCCGGGGAGCAGAAGATCAGGGGTAGTAGGAGGCCCCTACACCCAAGCGGAAGCCCGAATAAACGAAGGATAGGAGGGGTCAATAAGCGGGACAAAAGAGGGTGAAGGGAGGGGCGAGCAGAGGGGAAGGAACCAAAAACAGCGGGAGCGAAAGGGGGCGGGGAATGAGGCCTGAAGAGAAGAAGAGAGGAGAAAGCAAGGGAGACAGCAGGGCGGGAAGGGGAGATAATAAGCGGGGAGGCAGAAAAGTAGCCTCAGTGAAGTTGTTTGTTTGTAAAAAGGAGCTAGCCTAGTGAAGGAGTTGTTTGTTTGTCAACAGGAAGCTAGCCCCCAGTGAGAGTTATTGTGAAATGCATTTGTTTTTGTGTGTCCCCGTTTCTCTTGTGTTTGTTTTCCTACATTACAGCATCACAACATTAGTGTGATGATGTGTATTAGTATTATCCAGTGGTCAGTGACCTACAGCAGGAAGTCTGTCTGTAGGTTGGGAGCACAGAGAGAAGGTCAGAGGATGACGTGATGAAGGATCAACCTTTATGAGGAGAGAGAGAGAGAGAGAGAAAGTGTGTGTGTGTGTCAGAGAAGAGAAGACCCGCCAGTCTGTTCCTGTTTGAGACAGATGACTAGCTACACTCCCCAAGGCCCCCACATTATTCTGCATCCTGACTGTGTGTCTGTCTGTGTGTGTCTCTGTGTGTGTGTCTGTATGCATATGTGTGTGTGTGTCTGTATGTACTGTATATATATGTGTCTGTGTGTGTGTCTGTCTGTCTGTCTCTGTGTGTCTGTATGTGTATCTTTCTCCATGTGTGTCTAATCTACCCTTTGTTAAGCATCTTTCCCTGTATAAAGCCACATGAGAGATTATAGTGTGTGGTAGCAGAAAGCTGAGTTTAACTTTAGAGACAGCAGAGTAAAGCAGAGTAAAGCAGAGTAAAGCAGAGTACAACAGAGTACAACAGAATAAAACAGAGTACAACAGAGTACGGCAGAGTAGAACAGTGTAAAGCGGAGTACAACAGAGTAAACAGAATAAAAAAGAGTAAAGCAGAGTAAAACAGAATAAAACAGAGTAAACAGAGTAAAGCAGAGTACAACAGAGTAGAACAGTGTAAAGCAGAGTACAACAGAGTAGAACAGTGTAAAGCAGAGTACAGCAGAGTACAGCAGAGTACAGCAGAGTACAGCAGAGTACAGCAGAGTACAGCAGAGTACAGCAGAGTACAGCAGAGTACAGCAGAGTAGAACAGAGTACAGCAGAGTAGAACAGAGTACAGCAGAGTACAGCAGAGTACAGCAGAATATAACAGAGTCAGAGTAAAACAGAATAGAGCAGAATAAAACTGAATCAAACAGCACATTATTGTGATTCACTAGAGAGGTGACACACTGAGACCTGCAGCTAAACGATGCACAGGCTCTGAATGTCTGGGAGCAGCAGGGAGGAAACGCACACATTAGCTAGCGCTGCTGCTCAGCCTGCACGCGCTCTGTCTCTCCCTGGATTGGTTTCAAATGACAGCTAACTGCCAAAACCGGTCTGTGTGATATGTCAGACTTGCCTCAGCAACGATGCTATGAAGCCATCGAAAATACACCGACATTTAGAAACAAAGTATCCACATGTCAAGGATAAACCAGACCATTTTCTTAAACAAAAAAGAGATGAACATCTAAACCAAAGTGCTGCACAATAGATTCCCAGACAATGAGAGTTTACTGAAGGCTTCATAACATTTTCAAAGTGCCAGACTTGTATCACTATAAGAGCCTGGAGCCTGTTGCAATAATGGCACCGAAGGGGATTGCTGACGTGTTACAGGCTCCTAACCAACTGTGTATTTTGTTTGTTTTTTCGCATTGTTTATAACTTATTTTGAACATAATGTTGCTGCTACCATCTCTTATGACCAAAAAGAGCTTCTGGACATCAGAACAGCGATTACTCACCTCAAACTAGACAAAGATTTTTTATTTTATGAGGCCGACGCGAAGGATATACTGCTTTGTCAAGACAAGGCCCAAATCCTCGTCGTCAGTGTGAAGAAAAGACGGAGGAAAAGGGGGAGGAGGGCGGGGTGCCTTTTAAGAATTTGCCGACGAGTAGGTAAACCACCACCACCCTCCGTATTATTGGCCAACGTGCAATCTTTGGAAAACAAACTGGACAATCTACGATTAAGACTATCCTACCAACGGGACATTAAAACTGTAATTTCTTATGTTTCACCGAGACGTGGCTGAACGACGACACGGATAATATAGAGCTGGCTGGCTTCTCTGAGCATCGGCAGGATGGTAAGACGAGGGGTGGGGGTGTGTGTCTATTGGTCAATAACTGCTGGTGCACAATGTTTAATATTAAAGAAGTCTCGAGGTATTGCTTGCCTGAGGTTGAATACCTCATGATATGCTGTAGACCACACCATCTACCAAGAGAGTTCTCATTTATATTATTCCTAGCTGTCTATTTACCACCTCAAACTGACGCTGGCACTAAGACCGCACTCAACGAGCTGTATAAGGCCATAAGCAAACAAGGAAATGCTCATCCAGAAGCCATGCTCCCTATTGGCGGTGGACTTTATTGCAGCCAAACTTAAATCTGTTTCACCTCATTTCTACCAGCATGTCACATGTGCAACCACATGGAAAAAAAGACCACCGTTACTCCACAAACAGAAGCATACAAAGCTCTCCCTCGCTCTTTATGCTTGCTTCGAAGGTAGCAACACTGAAGCATGCATGAGAGCACCAGCTGTTCCAGATAACTGTGTGATCACGCTCTCCGTAGCCGATGAAAGCAAGACCTTTAAACAGGTCAACATTCACAAAGCCGCGGGCCAGATGGATTACCAGGATGTGTACTCAAGAATGCACGGACTGACTGGCAAGTGTCTTCACTGACATTTTCAACCTCTCCCTGACCGAGTCTGTAATACCTACATGTTTCAAACAGACCACCATAGTCCCTGTGCCCAAGAAAGTGAAGGTAACCTGCCTAAATTCTTACTGCCCCGAAGCACTCACGTCTGTAGCCATGAAGTGCTTTGAAAAGCTGGTCATGGCTCACATCAACACCATCATGCCGGAAACCCTAGGCCCACTCCAATTCGCATACCGCCCGAACAGATCCACAGATGATGCAAACTCAACCTCAATCGCACTCCACACTGCCCTTTCCCACCTGGACAAAAGGAACACCTATGTGAGAATGCTGTTCATTGACTACAGTTCAGCGTTCAACACCATAGTGCCCTCAGAGCTCATCAATAAGCTAAGGACCCTGGGACTAAACACCTCCCTCTCCAACTGGATCCTGGACTTCCTGACGGGCCACCACCAGTTGGTAAGGGTAGGCAACAACACATCTGCAACGCTGATCCTCAACACCGGGGCCCCTCAGTGGTGCGAGCTTAGTCCCCTGCTGTACTCCCTGTTCACCCATGACTGCGTGGCCAAGCACGACTTCAACACCATCATTAAGTTTGCTGATGACACAACAGTGGTAGGTCTGATCATCGACAACGATGAGACAGCCTATAGGGAGGAGGTCAGAGACCTGACCATGTGGTGCCAGGATAACAACCTCACCCTCAATGTGAGCAAGACAAAGTAGCTGATCGTGGACTAAAGGCCGAACAGGCCCCCATTAACATCGATGGGGCTGAAGTGGAGCGGGTCGAGAGTTTCAAGTTCCTTCGTGTCCAAATCACCAACGAACTATCATGGTTCAAGCACACCAATACAGTTGTGAAGAGGGCACGACAACACCTTTTCCCCCTCAGGAGACTGAAAAGATTTGTCATTGGTCCTCAGATACTCAAAAAGTTCTACAACTACATTATCGAGAGCATCCTGACCGGTTGCATCACCGCCTGGTATGGCAACTGCTCGGCATCAGACCGTAAGGCGCTATGGAGGGTAGTGCGTACGGCCCAGTACATCACTGGGGCTAAGCGTCCTGACATCCAGGACCTACAGTGGCATAAACAAGTATGTGAACCCTTTGGAATTACCTGGACTTCTGCATAAATTGGTCATACAATTTGATCTGATCTTCATCTAAGTCAGAACAACAGACTAACACAGTCTGCTTAAACTAATAATACAAACAATTCTACGTTTTAATGTCTTTATTGAACACACTGTGTAAACATTCACAGTGCAGGGTGGAAAAAGTATGTGAACCCTTGGATTTAATAACTAGTTGACCCTCCTTTGGCAGCAATAACCTCAAACAAACATTTTCTGTAGTTGCGGATCAGACCTGCACAATGGTCAGGAGGAATTGTGGACCATTCCTCTTTACAAAACTGTTTCAGTTCAGCAATATTCTTGGGTTGTCTGGTGTGAACCGCTCTCTTGAGGTCATGACACAGCATCTCAATCGGGTTGAGGTCAGGACTCTGACTGRGCCACTCCAGAAGGCGTATTTTCTTCTGTTGAAGCCATTCTGTTGTTGATTTACTTCTGTGTTTTGGGTCGTTGTCCTGTTGCATCACCCAAATTCTGTTGAGCTTCAATTGGCGGACAGATAGCCTTACATTCTCCTGCAAAATGTCTTGATAAACTTGTGAATTCATTTTCCCGGCGATGATAGCAAGCTGTCCAGGCCCTGAAGCAGCAAAGCAGCCCCAAACCATGATGCTCCCTCCACCAGACTTTACAGTTGGGATGAGGTTTTGATGTTGGTGCTGTACCTTTTTTTCTCCACACATAGTGTTGTGTGTTCTCTCCAAACAACTCAACTGTAGCTTTATCTGTCACAGAATATTTTGCCAGTAGCACTGTGGAACATCCAGATGCTCTTTTGCGAACTTCAGACGTTCAATAATGTTTTTATTGGACAACAGTGGCTTCTTCCGTGATGTCCTCCCATGAACACCATTCTTGTTTAGTGTTTTACGTATCGTAGACTCGTCAACAGAGATGTAGCATGTTCCAGAGATTTCTGTAAGTCTTTAGCTGACACTCTAGGATTCTTCTTAACCTCATGGAGCATTCTGCGCTGTGTTCTTGCAGTCATCTTTGCAGGACGGCCACTCCTAGGGAGAGTAGCAACAGTGCTGAACTTTCTCCATTCATAGACAATTTGTCTTACCTTGGACTGATGAACATCAAGGCTTTTAGAGATACTTTTGTAACCCTTTCCAGCTTTATGTAAGTCAACAATTCTTAATCTTGGGTCTTCTGAGATTTATTTTGTTCAAGGCATGGTTCACATCAGACAATGCTTCTTGTGAATAGCAAACCAACATCTCCAATCTCGTCTCATTGATTGTACTCCAGGTTAGCTGACTCCTGACTCCAATTAGCTTTTGGAGAAGTCATTAGCCTAGGGGTTCACATACTTTTTTCAACCTACACTGTGAATGTTTAAATGATGTATTCAATATAGACAAGAAAAATACAATAACTTGTGTGTTATTAGTTTAAGCAGACTGTGATTGTCTGTTGTTGTGACTTAGATGAAGATCAGATCTAAGGTTTTTCCAAAGGGTTCACATACTTTTTCTTGACACTGTATATACTAGGCGGTGTCAGAAGAAGGCCCCAATAGACTGTTCTCTCTGCTACCGCACGGGAAGCGATACCGGAGTGCCAAGTCTAGGACCAAAAGTGTCCTTAACAGCTTCTACCCCAAGCCATAAGTCTGCTGAACAATTAATCAAATGGCCACTCGGACTATTTACATTGATCCCCCCTCTGTTTTTACACTGCTGTTACTTGCTGTTTATTATCTATGCATAGTCACTTTACAAATTACCTCGATTAACCTGTACCCCTGCACAATGACTCGGTACCGGTACCCCCTGTATATAACCTCGTTATTTTATTGTGTTACTTTTAGATAAAACATTTTTACGTTAGTTTATTATCGAAATATTTTCTTAACTCTATTTCTTGAACTGCGTTGTTGGTTAAGGGCTGGTAGAGCAAGTATTTCACTGTAAAGTCTATACCTGTTGTATTCGGCGCATGTGACAAATACAATTTGATTTGATAGTTGAAAAGCTGGTCCTCAGTCGTGGATGATTGCCAAGAGGTTTTAGGCCCAACTGCTGCTTCAAAGATCAGCATAATCCCAATTCCCAATGATACTGTCCCGCGTAGAATCCAGGATATGGCAGATGATATTGAATCACAGATTTTAGACAGAGCCACGTTTCTAATTGGTTTACAATCCAATTAGATGAGATGACTGCTGTTATAAATGCCCTTCTTCTTGTTTATATTCACTACATTTTATGAATATTTTTTTTTTCCTGCCAAGAGTTCCCTCAGAATACAACCGCAGGTGAAATATTCTGTGTTCTGAATGAGTACATAACAAGGTGTGGATTAGTACGGGACCGTTACGTCTGGATCTGTACCGGCGAGACTTCTGCTCAACCAATCCATGCATGGATGCGCATGTGACCATTTCATAGCAAACTATAACATTTCCGCTTTCAAGAAAATGCTCGGCGTCTGGAGAGACCGAGTGGATAGAGGCATTTTCAATATGTTCCCCCTATTCTCAACTGGCTGAGTGGGTGATGTAGACTTGGATCACATGTGTAAATTGATGGGGTCACGTCTGATCCAAACTCTTGCTCAAATTCTAGGATTACTTCCCCTCACAATCTGATCCACGCCCAGGAAAGCAGAGGAATGTGTAATCTGTTCACCAGCACTGAAAAGACACAGCTTGTCACTGGTTGTTGAGGAACACCTATTGGAGCTGTCCTGTGATCAAAGCCTGCTCGCTCCTCTCAATGAGATGCGCCTGTCCACATTCTAGCTGTTCAACAGTGGAGACGTTAATCCCCTTTCATTCCACCTACTTATGAGAGACCAACTTCTCCTCTCTTGCTGCAACATCTAAATATCGCAGCAGACTGGCTGTTGAAAACACCTTGGGTTTACCTCTCCACTTTCCCAACGAGGTTTGACCTGTTGATGTCCAAGAGACCGGCACAACCGTCTCATTGATTAGGTGAGTCAAACATCTTGTGATATTCTTTCTTTTTTTTATGTATGTATTGAAAGAATTAATGAAATATTGTTATTTGTTTATAAAGATTCAGTTGTTGTTATGTTGTTTTTATTGACAGCACAGGTAATGTGATTGTGTATTACGACTAAATATTTGTTTTGTTTTGTCATTTATAGACAGACAGACCTGAAGACAGCCCATGAAGAAATCACAGAGAGACACAGCCCAAGAAGAAAGCACAGAGAGAGACACAGCCCATGAAGAAAGCACAGAGAGACACAGCCCATGAAGAAAGCACACAGAGAGACACAGCCCAGTGAAGAAAGCACATGGAGACACAACCCGTGAAGAAATCACAGAGACACAGCCCAAGAAGAAGCACAGAGAGAGACACAGCCCAAGAAGAAAGCACAGAGAGAGACACAGCCCATGAAGAACACAGAAGAGACACAGCCCATGAAGAAAGCACACAAGAGAGACACAGCCCATGAAGAAAGCACACAGAGAGACACAGCCATGAAGAAAGCACACAGAGAGACACAGCCCAAAGAAAGCACAGCGAGAGACACAGCCCATGAAGAAAGCACACAGAGAGACACAGGCCATGAAGAAAGCACAGAGAGAGACACAGCCCATGAAGAAAGCACAGAGAGAGACACAGCCCATGAGAAAGCACACAGAGAGACACAGGCCATAAGAAAGCACAGAGAGAACACAGCCCATGAAGAAAGCACACAGAGAGACACAGCCCATGAAGAAAGCACAGAGAGAGACACAGCCCATGAAGAAAGCACATGGAGACACAGCCCATGAGAAAGCACAGAGAGACACTCTCTCACAGACACACTCTCACACACACACACCCTCAAGCAGACACTCTCGCAGACACACTCTCTCACACACACTCTCAACACCACTCTCAGCCTGCGCAGTAAGGCAGACCCCCTCTCCCGAGACGTGCAGACTGCCAGTAAGGCAGACCACCTCTCCTGAGACGTGCAGCCTGCCCAGTAAGGCAAGCCCCCTCTCCTGAGACGTGGCAGACTGCCCAGTAAGCAGACCCCCTCTCCTGAGACGTGCAGCCTGCGCAGTAAGGCAGACCCCCTCTCCTGAGACGTGCAGCGCTGCGCAGTAAGGCAGACCCCCTCTCCTGAGACGTGCAGCCTGCCCAGTAAGGCAGACCCCCTCTCCTGAGACGTGGCAGCTGCGCCAGTAAGGCAGACACCCCTCCCGAGACGTGCAGACTGCCCAGTAAGGCAGACCCCTCTCCTGAGACGTGCAGCCTGCGCAGTAAGGCAGACCCCTCTCCTGAGACGTGCACGCCTGCGCAGTAAGGCAGACCCCCTCTCCTGAGACTGGCAGCCTGCCCAGTAGGCAACCCCCTCTCCTGAGACGTGCAGCCTGCGCAGTAAGGCAGACCCCTCTCCTGAGACGTGCCAGCAACCATGCCGCAGTTAAGGGCAGACCCCCTCTCCTGAGACGTGCAGCCTGCGCAGTAAGGCAGACCCCCTCTCCCGAGACGTGCAGCCTGCCCAGTAAGGCAGACCCCCTCTCCCGAGACGTGCAGCCTGCGCAGTAAGGCAGACCCCCTCTCCCGAGACGTGCAGCCTGCGCAGTAAGGCAGACCCCCTCTCCCGAGACGTGCAGCCTGCGCAGTAAGGCAGACCACCTCTCCCGAGACGTGCAGCCTGCCCAGTAAGGCAGGGGCCGGCCGTGTGTGTGACACTGGACGGAGACAAAGAAAAAGTAGCCACTGATTCAGGTTAGTTAGACAAACTTGTAAATGCTATAGGTTATCTATCATCCCACCTGGCAGTGCCTGTCTTTACTGCATCAAATCGGTGTAATAAGCTAGCTAAAACGGCCAGATGTTAGCTAGCCAGTAGATTTTTTGAGACTATTTTGCTGCGGTTTCCAGTCCTTGTCTACAACATTTTGTTCAGATTAAACAGCCTACCTTTCAGTCGCTCGTTGTAGCCTACTCCTTCTCATTTAGCTTAACTACCAAATTTTAATTCCATTTTGCGTTGATTAGAGATCTCCCACTTCACATTGCTACACATGGAGCCTCTGACTGGTGCCAGCAGCAACAAGCTGTACGCGTGAAACCTGTGGAGGCTGTACTGTAGCCAGGTCATGAGAACTACATTCAAAAGTTTGCTGTTTTAATAAATGAAGCGTTTCAAATGCCATGGTATATCTTGGTGTGTAGCAATGGCACATAGATCATTTTATTTAGTTGAGACAAAGCCTTTTCAAAAGTGAATAGGCCTACTCTCGCAAGTATTCGAATTCCAGTGTCATGTCGGATATTTGAATATTTGTGCCCATCCCTACTTTAGAGGGATACAACTTTCCCCATCCCTCAAACGTCTCTCTCTCTCTCTTCCTCTCCTGTTACTTCTCTCTATCCCTATTGCTCTCGTCCCCTCATCTCACTACTAACTCCACCTCTTCCTGTCCTTCCTGTCCCCTCATCTCACTCCTAACCCCACCCCTTCCTATCCCTCCTCTCCATTCCCCATGATGCTCTCTGTGGGGAGGATTTAAGGTGGCCTGTAATGATTGGTGCTTGAGCTCTAAATCCTCCTTAATCTGGTGATAACACAGGACGTGTGTGTGTGTGTGTGTGTGTGTGCTGTGTGTGTGTGTGGTGTGTGTGTGTGTGTGTGTGTGTGTGTGTGTGTGTGTGTGTGTGTGTGTGTGTGTGTGTGTGTGTGTGTGTGTGTGTGTGTGTGTGTGTGTGTGTGTGTGTGTGTGTGTGTGTGTGTGTGTGTGTGTGTGTGTGTGTAATCCATCGTCAGCAACAGGAATCCCCTCTGGCTAAGAGCTGAGCAACAGTTCCAGGGAGAACAAACACACACTCTCTCGCTACCTGCTGAATACATGGTTGGTGTTGATGCTTGACGTTAAAAAGGGTTAAGGGGTTAAAGGGCTGTTCTATTTCTAGATTTACAGATTATTATTCTAGGACAAAGGTGGAATGCTGATCACACACACACACACACACACACACACACACACACACACACACACACACACACACACACTGGGGGAGTATTTCATATCCTCATACAGTAATCACCATTATTTAGGCCAGGGGATTAGAAGAGGGTCAAAGTGCAGAGAAAGAGAGAGAATTTAATTTAAAAACCTTTATTGGGTCTGGGAACCCACAGCATTACAGTTTTTAACAATCACTTTGGCACTAATTTCAGAACCTTGTGGTCATTTTTCAAAGCTCTAGACACAAAACTCAAAAAGGTCGTCACTTGTAACACAGGCTGTCCAATGTTCAAAACATTGCATTGTGCATTCATATCTTTAAAGAAACCTTGCACTTGCAGAATCATCGGTTCAAATAACTAATTTATCATGAAATACCATAGGAACTGTCACGCCCTGACCTTAGAGAGCCTTTTTATGTCTCTAGTTGGTTGATTTGGGGTGGGCATTCTATGTTTTGTTTTCTATGTTTCTTTATTTCTATGTTTTGGCGGGGTGTGGTTCTCAATCAGGGACAGCTGTCTATCGTTGTCTATGATTGGGAACCATACTTAGGTAGCCCTTTTGCCCTCCTTTCAGTGTGGGTAGTTAATTTTGTTTGTGGCACTATATGCCCTGTAAGCTTCACGGTTGTGTCTTTCGTTTGTTGTTTTGTTGGCGACATTTTTAATAAAAAGGAAAATGCACTTTGGTCCACTTCTTTTGACGGCCGTGACAGGAACATTCATTTACATCTCCCACACAAGATACCGATAGTTTCACTGTGTAGTGGTTCGTACAATCATTAAATATTGGAGTACAAAATATGTGATACATGTTTCATTATGCTACTACACGTAAATACATCACTGTAAAAGGACTAGTAGAGAGAATACTACAGACACAGTGGAATCGTTGTACAAAATATGACATTTATTGATTAAACTCAATAAAATCACAACATAGGTTTCTTTGAATCAAAGCGAAAATAATTAGCTAAACATTTTTTTTTTAACAGTTAAAGGTCAACTGCAGTGTTCCTCGCCTGGCTTACTGTAAAAAGCTAAACAAAATATTGATTACTGTACTTCTATATTTCCATCAACCCTGTCTTGTGGATTTGGCCATAGGTTCTCATCCACATCACAATGGATGTTTTCATTAGCCAAACATCTTGGGAAGAATCTTCGGGCATGGCGAATCCAGGCCTGACACTGGTCTGCCGTGATGTCATTGCATGAGTCATCCATGGCCTGGAGAAGGGTGGCTTGTTCGTGAGGGCGCCTATCACATACCTTCATCCACCTCCATGTGGAGAAACATTCCTCAATCGGGTTAAGGAAAGGAGAATATGGGGGTAAGTACAGGGTGCTAAATTGTGGATGGGCCTGAAACCATGCTTGCACCATTTGAGCATGGTGGAACCTGACATTAACCACACAATGACATACTGTAGGTCATGCCATCAGCTCTATAGACCTGATTTAGCTCATCAAGGAAGGTTACAAGGAGAGATGCATTATATGATCCAATACGAGGTCTGCGTCCCACCACAACATCTTCTGATCTAGCCGCACACATGGTGATGTTAACCCCACGTTGTCCAGGTACTTGGATGGTTGTCCGCTGGTCAATGAAATTCCGACCTCTCCTCCTTCTCTTGGCCAGGTCGAAGCCTGCCTCATCCAAAAAGAGGAATTTGTGATGGTTTTCGTCAGCATCCAGCTCCATCACCCTCTAAAAATACATTTTTGAAAGAGAATTACTGATAACAATGATGTAGAATTTTGGGGGGATTTTTCACAACAGGCATCTTGAAACTGAACATACCTGAACTTACTCAGTCTTCAGTTGCTTCACTGTCTGCATTTCTTTCAAAAGGCACACGGTATAGCTGTTTTAGAGACACCTGGTGCCTTTTCAGCATGCAATAGTCGGCAAACTTATGGCTTCCACATTATTTGGCCTAGTCTCAGTTCTGCAGGGAAAATGACAGTAAGAACACATTTAGTCACATCACCTACTCTGTGGTACACACTGGCAGTCATTTGACAATTGAGAGTAGCCTAATGTTTAGTGCATGCTGAAGACTTACCGGTTCTCATTTTGGAAGGTTCTGATGATTGAGGCCATGGTTGATCTTCTGAGGTTTGGTTGAATCATTGTAGCTGCCTCAGTCATTGTCATGATTCACCACATGGTCTACAACTATTGCTCGGATTTCATTGGACACTCTTTGCTGTTGCTGCCTCTGTCTTGGTCCGTGGCCTTGTCCTCCACCACGTTCCCCCCACACCTCTCAAACCAGGTCCACGACCACCTCTCAGAAGGGGTGCTTGTCCTCTACCACGTTCCCCCACACCTCTCAAACCAGGCCCACAACCACCTCTCAGAAGGGGTGCTTGTCCCCTGCCATTCCTTTGACCACCACGCCTTTTTCATCTTCCTCCTCCCACTGCTTGACCTCTATTGTGACCTGGATCACCTGCCGGCTCCATGTTATCGCTATGTTGTTGTAGGTGGATACCCCTAATTTCACTATATACTCGTACCACAATGTGAAATCAATCATCAGTAACGAGTTGGCAGTATTGGAAAAGCAATTACAAGGGCCTGCATACATACACTCACCGGCCACTTTATTAGGTACACCTGCATGTTAACGCAAATAGCCTGCTCCTTCGAACAGCGAATCATGTGGCAGCCTGCAACTCAGTATATAGAGTAGAGAGCTTTAGATGTTGTTCGACCAAACAGAACGGACAAGATGCGTAACCTAAGCAACTTTGACCGTGGTATGATTGTTGATGCCGCACATGGTGATTCCAGCATCTCAGAAACAGCTGCCTTCCTGGGATTTTTACGCACTACAGTCTCTAGAGTTTACAGAGAATGGTGCGATAAACAAAACACATTCAGTGAGCAGCAGTTCTGTGGGCAAAAACACCTTGTTAATGAGAGAGGTCAGAGGAGAATGTCCAGACTCATTCAAGCTAACAGAAAGGCCACAAATGCTCAAATAACAGCTGTTTAAAACAGTGGTGTGCAGAAGGGCATCTCTTAACGTACAACACCGTGAATAATTCAGGCTGTTGTGGAGGCAAAAGGGGGTTCTACCCAGTACTAGATAGATGTACCTAATAATGTGGCCGGTGAGTGTACTGCAATATCAAATCTGAAAACATGGTCTGGAAAAGTGGTACATGGGACCATAGAAACTGTGTCTGATAAAGAATGATGATGAAATATTACATCCATAGATAATGAAGTCCAATTGGTTCATGTTCCACAGTAATTGGTGTCAATGGATCTCATTATCCTGAAACTTTCATGAGATAAACATGGAATATTGTTTGTCAGTTTCCATAAAACTATGCATTAAGAGTAATGCAACAGTTACTTATCATTTTGAGCAGTTGTATCAATTGATAGTTAGATCATTGTAATGAAATGAATAGACAGTCATCTCAGATGTAATGTGTGAATTGCATTTTGAAATAGTAATAATTTGATGTTAAGTTGTGTCATTTTGAACAGGTGATTTTAGTTCAATGAACAAATGATCTTAGTTTTATGTGTATTGTATCCAAGTAATTGCAAAAAGTGTTAGAGTTTTGAAAAATGTGCATTTTGATCATCGGTTGTGAGTTTTGTGTCTAGAGTTTTGAAAAAAGACATCAAGCTTCTGAAATTTGTGCCAAAGTGATTGTATTTTTTTTTTTAAATACCAATAAGGTGATGACCTTCGGGGACATGACAAGTGAATATCAACAGTAACAGTATGGTGATCAGAAAGCACCACAGTAGTGCTCAGATACATACAACCTGTCTAACCTTGCTGCACCGACACCACCTTCATTAACTACTACAGTAGTGATCAGATACATACAACCTGTCTGACCTTGCTGCACCGACACCACCTTCATTTACTACAGTAGTGATCAGATACATACAACCTGTCTGACCTGCTGCACCGACACCCTTCATTAACTACTACAGTAGAGCTCAGATACATGCAACCTGTCTAACCTTGCTGCACTGACACCACCTTCATTAACTACTACAGTAGAGCTCATATACATACAACCTGTCTAACCTTGCACATGTAACCTATAGCCTGTTTTAGAGTAATGTAATCATTGAATATTGTAAGAACTTTCATTGTCTGCTTATATTCCCCTTTATTTATCCTATGGTTCTGACTTGGTGTACAGGGAGAATACTGTAAGAAAGGCCCATGTTCTAAATTCTGTAACTGTACATTTCAAAAGTGCTGAACAAATACAGTGCCAAGAAAAAGTATGTGAACCCTTTTGAATTACCTGAATTTCTGCATAAATTGGTCATAACATTTGATCTGATCTTCATCTAAGTCACAACAATAGACAAACACAGTGTGCTTAAACTAATAACACACAAATTATTGTATTTTTCTTGTCTATATTTAATAGATCATTTAAATATTCTCAGTGTACGTTGTAAAAAGTATGTGAACCCCTAGGCTAATGACTTCTCCCAAAGCTAATTGGAATCAGGAGTCAGCTAACCTGGAGTCCAATCAATGAGACGAGATTGGAGATGTTGGTTAGAGCTGCCTTGCCCTATAAAAAACACTCACTAAATTAGAGTTTGCTATTCACAAGAAGCATTGCCTGATGTGAACCATACCTCGAACAACAGAGATCTCAGAAGAATTGTTGACTTGCATAAAGCTGGAAAGTGTTACAAAAGTATCTCTAAAAGCCTTGATGTTCATCAGTCCACAGTAAGACAAACTGTCTATAAATGGAGAAAGTTCAGCACTGTTGCTACTCTCCCTAGGAGTGGCCGTTTTGCAAAGATGACTGCAAGAACACAGCGCAGAATGCTCCATGAGGTTAAGAAGAATCCTAGAGTGTCAGCTAAAGACTTACAGAAATCTCTGGAACATGCTACATCTCTGTTGACGAGTCTACGATACGCGAAACACTAAACAAGAATGGTGTTCATGGGAGGACATCACGGAAGAAGCCACTGTTGTCCAATAAAAACATTATTGAACGTCTGAAGTTCGCAAAAGAGCATCTGGATGTTCCACAGCGCTACTGGCAAAATATTCTGTGGACAGATGAAACTAAAGTTGAGTTGTTTGGAAGGAACATACAACACTATGTGTGGAGAAAAAAAGGTACAGCACACCAACATCAAAACCTCATCCCAACTGTAAAGTATGGTAGAGAGGGGCATCATATTTTGGGGCTGCTATGCTGCTTCAAGGCTTGGACAGCTTGCTATCATCTACGGAAAAATGAATTCCCAAGTTTATCAAGACATTTTGCAGGAGAATGTTAGGCTATCTGTCCCCCAGTTGAAGCTCAACAGAATTTGGGTGATGCAACAGGACAACGACCCAAAACGCAGAAGTAAATCAACAACAGAATGGCTTCAACAGAAGAAAATACGCCTTTTGGAGTGGCCCAGTCAGAGTCCTGACCTCAACCCGATTGAGATGCTGTGTCATGACCTCAAGAGAGCGGTTCACAACAGACATCCCAAGAATATTGCTGAACTGAAACAGTATTGTAAAGAGGAATGGTCCACAATTCCTCCTGACCGTTGTGCAGGCCTGATCAGCAACTACATAAAACGTTTGTTTGAAGTTATTGCTGCCAAAGGAGGGTCAACCAGTTAGGGATCAAATCCCGTTAACGGGATCGATTTGACAACATCCGGTGAAATGGCAGAGCGCCAAATTCAAATGTAATTACTATAAATAATAAACTTTCATGAAATCACACATGCAATACACCAAATTAAAGCTACACTTGTTGTTAATCCAGCCAATGTGTCAGATTTCAAAAAGGCTTTACGGCGAAAGCAAACCATGCTATTATCTGAGGACAGCACCCCATCAAACAAACACATGACAATCATAATTCAACCCGCCAGCGCGACACCAAACTCAGAAATAACGATATAATTCATGCCTTACCTTTGAAGAGCTTCTTTTGTTGGCACTCCAATATGTCCCATAAACATCACAAATGGTCCTTTTGTTCGATTAATTCAGTCGTTATATCACCAAAATGTCCATTTATTTGGCGCGTTTGATCCAGAAAAACACCGGTTCCAACTCGCCCGACATGACTACACATTATCTAAAAGGTTACCTGTAATCTTTGTCCAAACATTTCAAACAACTTTCCTAATACAACTTTAGGTATTTTTTAAACGTAAATAATCGATACAATTTAAGACGGGATAAACTGCGTTCAATATCGGATAAAAACAAAGTGGAGCGAGCATTTCAGCACAACCCCCACCTGTGGACGTCGGGCCCTCATACCCCCCTCATGGAGTCTGTTTCTGACCGTTTGAGCAGACACATGCACATTTGTGGCCTGCTGGAGGTCATTTTGCAGGGCTCTGGCAGTGCTCCTCCCAGTGGTCAGGTTATTCTGCCACTGTGTACTCTCTGTTTAGGCCAAATAGCATTCAGTTTGCTAGTTTTTTTTGTTAATTC
>NC_036846.1:22835845-22840033 GCF_002910315.2 Salvelinus sp. IW2-2015
TTGCACAAGGCGGAGGTAGCGGTCCTGCTGCTGGGTTGTTGCCCTCCTACGGCCTCCTCCACGTCTCCTGATGTATGGCCTGTCTCCTCTAGCCCTCCATGCTCTGGACACTACGCTGGCCGACACAGCAAACCTTCTTGCCACAGCTCGCATTGATGTGCCATCTGGATGAGATGCACTACCTAGCCACTTGTGTGTGGGTTTGTAGACTCCTCACACTCTCTGTGCTCTCTCTCCTCTCTTCTCTGTGTCTCTCCTCTTCTCGTCTCTCGTTCTGCGCATTTGTCTAATTTTTCTGGATCTGTGTAATCTGAGGGAAATACTGTCTCTAATATGGTCATACATTTGGCAGGAGGTTAGGAAGTGCAGCTCCAGTTCCACCTCATTTGTGGGCAGTGTGCACATAGCCTATCTTCCCTGAGAGCCAGGTCTGCCTTCGCGGGCGTTCTCAATAGCAAGGCTATGCTCACTGAGTCTGTACATAATCAAAGCTTTCCTTAATTTTGGGGTCAGTCACAGTGGTCAGGTTATTCTGCCACTGTGTTACTCTCTGTAGGCCAAATAGCATTCCAGTTTGCTAAGTTTTTTTGTTAATTCTTTCCAATGTACCGTCTACTGCATCTTGCCTATGCCGTTCTGTACCATCACTCATTCATATATTTTACGTACATATTCTTCATTCCTTTACACTTGTGTGTATAAGGTAGTTGTTGTGCAATGTGTTAGGTTAGATTACTCGTTGGTCATTACTGCATTGTTCGGAACTAGAAGCACAAGCATTTCGCTACTCTTTCCAATGTACCGTCTACTGCATCTTGCCTATGCCGTTCTGTACCATCACTCATTCATATATTTTTACGTACATATTCTTCATTCCTTTACACTTGTGTGTATAAGGTAGTTGTTGTGCAATTGTTAGGTTAGATTACTCGTTGGTCATTACTGCATTGTCGGAACTAGAAGCACAAGCATTTCGCTACACTCGCATTAACATCTGCTAACCATGTGTATGTGACAAATACAATCTGATTTGATTTGAAGTAATTCTCTTTTTGTTTTCTCATGATTTGGTTGGGGGTCTCTCTCTCCCTCTCTGTCTCTCTCCATTTATTCACTGGTCCAACTAAATGAGGTCAGTCCTGTGGCCCTGCTGTTGAATACATGTACACGTTTCAAATCAAATCAAAGTTGATTTATTTACACATTTACACATACACACATAGACACAGGTTCTGGCCAGACAGACGTGTGTGTTTCATCCCCTCCCATGCTGTGTGTTTCAGCCCCTCCCATGCTGTGTGTTTCAGCCCCTCCCATGCTGTGTGTACAACCCCTCCCATACTGTGTGTTTCAGCCCCTCCCATGCTGTGTGTTTCAGCCCCTCCCATGCTGTGTGTTTCAGCCCCTCCCATACTGTGTGTTTCAGCCCCTCCCATGCTGTGTGTTTCAGCCCCTCCCATGCTGTGTGTTTCAGCCCCTCCCATGTGTTTTTCTCTCGAGTGACAGTCCAAGGAGCCCCGACGTCTCGTACAAAACAGAACATGAACATTCTCTTTTAATAATCTGACTCTCCAGATCTGGATTAAAAACAGGGTAGAGAGCGCTCGGATTACCGCAGACTACTGCAGTGTTTCCTGTCCAAACGGTTTTAGATACAGAGATAGAATGACTGTGCACCTTCTATTGTTCTTATTTAACAAATGGAATATTTGGGAGTACAGTGTTCAGAATGGAATTGGCCATGGGAATTCTGACTAGGAATTTTAAAGGGAAAGTTTAAAAGGCTTTTTTGAAGGGTGCAAACTGCCGATTCACTATTAGCGAGGCAGGCCTTTCTACTCCCATCTCAACCCTGGGGTGACTTATTCTCCTCTAGATCAGTTATGCTGGTTCCTCTGTAGTCAGTATGGAAGAAAATGACATTTAAATGACAGAAGTAAGTTTACAAAAGGAGGATTTAGCTGTCCCTGAGTGGATATAAAACTCAGAGCATCTCTCTCTCTCTCTCTCTCTCTCTCTCTCTCTCTCTCTCTCTCTCTCTCTCTTTCCCTTTATCACCTCCTTCTTTCATCTCTCCCCCCCTTTCCTTTGTTCCTTCTCCTCCTCCACTTCTCTCCTCCTCCTTTCTCTCCAACTCCTCCCTCCTCCCATTCTCCCCCTCCTCCACTTCCTCTCCACGTCTCCTTCTCCCCTCCTCACCACCTCCCCTTCTCTCCTCCTCACTTTCTCTCCCTCCACCTCCTCCCCTCCTCCCATTCTCTCCTCCTCATCTCCTCCCCCTCCTCCACCTCCCCTTCTCTCCTCCTCCACTTCTCTATCTCCCCTCCTTCACCACCTCCCCTTCTTCCTCCTTCACCTTCCCCTTTCCTTCTCCACCTCCTCCTCTTTCTCCTCCTCCACATCTCCCCTTCTCCAGCTCCTCCCCTTCTCTCCTCTTCCTCCTCTTTCTCTCCTCCTCCCCCTCCCTCCTCTTCCTTTCTCCATCCTCTTTATAATGATAGCAGTAGTTAATTAAGCTTTCCAGCAGTAGTGAGCGCTAACCTTGCTATGTTTTGGCTGATTCATAATAGACTGTTTGAACATGAGAGTGTGTATTAGTCACAGAGGCTACAGACAATCTGAATCGCTCAGGCTGATCATCTGAAGTGGCGGTTGGCAGACTGAGCATGTGCAGGAGAGTTTCTCTCCATCTGGGACCCACTTCTACTCTGAATGTGCTGACATTTCCCTTCCTTCGCAAGACAGACGATACGAAAGGCCACCAGCAGGAGGGTGTGTGTGCTGTTTTAATATTTCACAGCGACATCCTGTCATAGAGCTCTTGAACAGGAGGGAGGATAGAATCTGTACTTCTACTTGCACTGCTATCTGCCTCACACAGAGGTCACACACACACACACCACACAACACACACACACACCACACCACACACACACACACACACACACACACACACACACACACACACACACACACACACACCAAGACGATATGAATAATGTAATGGAGGTATTTGCATGCTAAGATGCTAAGGCCTGTGCTGTGTCAGAATGATTCAGTGACAGTCACTGTGACCATGTACACCAATACAGTTATCCTGAAGGTTACACACCGATACACACTGTTAGGGCACTGGGGTTTTACATTCAAGGTGTGCGCCAGGCCTTAAACTCAGTTAGGTCGACAGTACGTAAATAAAACCTTAAGGAGAGGGGAATGTTTAGAGTGAACACCGTGTAGGAGAGTTTAGAGTGCACACGTGGCGAAACATGTGTGTATTGTTTGTTGTCAGATTAATCAAACCAATGAGACGTTTGTTTGTTTACCTTGGCGACCTTCATAACCCATTCATGGCCCTGGTCTTACAGACTCCTCCCTCTCTGTTCTCCAGGCCGTCGACTGAACCATTGGATGTGGCTGAGAGAGAGAGAGAGGGGGGGGGGGGAGAGAGGGTGGGAGAGGGAGATAAATGATTATTACACAAACTCAAACCTAGAAAGGAGTAACAAGAGACTCCAACCTTTACATCCATATCAATAATTGGGAGTCTCTGAGTGTTCACAACATATGTTACTTCATAAACAAATGATAATTACCAGGTATCTACATTCAGACATCACATACTGTAATGGAAGCAGCCTTCACTGAGCTCCCCAACCCTGAAACCCCAGACTACCACGCTTTCACATAAACGTCTCCTTTCTCCTCTTTCTCTGGGGTTTAACTTATCAGGACAAGGTTAGATTAAAATGAGCTCTTTGAAGATGGAGCTCAAAGCAGCCTGAATAATCTGCTGAGGGAGAGCGGCCGAGCGAGCGGAAGAGAGAGAAGAGAGAGAGAGAGAGAGAGAGAGAGAGAGAGAGAGAGAGAGAGAGAGAGAGAGAGAGAGAGAGAGAGAGAGAGAGAGAGAGAAGAGAGAGAGAACGAGAGAGAGGAAGAGAGAGAGAGAGAGAGAGAGAGAGGAGAAAGAAGGACAGAGAGAGAGAGAGGAGAGAGAGAGAGAGAGAGAGAGGAGAGAGAGAGAGAGAAGAGAGAGAGAGAGAGAGAGAGAGAGAGAGAAAGAGAGAGAGAGAGAGAGAGAGAGAGAGAGGGGAGAAGAAAGAGAGAGAGGAGAGAGAGAGAGAGAGAGAGAGAGAGAGAGAGAGAGAGAGAGAGAGAGAGAGAGAGAGAGAGAAAGAGAGAGAGAGA
>NC_036846.1:22844482-22846353 GCF_002910315.2 Salvelinus sp. IW2-2015
ACAACAGTTAGAGAGATAACCAACTGTTTCCTCTACAACAGTTAGAGAGATAACCAACTGTTTCCTCTACAACAGTTAGAGAGATAACCAACTGTCTCTTCCACAAACACTATTTTCTTCAGAGCTGACATAACCTCAAACATCTTCTCTCCCCTCCTCTCCCCCATCTCATCTTCTCTCCCCCATCTCATTTTCTCTCCTCTCCAATCCAATCCTCTCCTTCTTCTCAGCAGTAACGTTAAAACCAGAAGTATAAATAAGACATATTATGGGCTTTTACAAATATGAATAATGAATTACAATAAAAAAGTAATATATAACTGTCTTAACCTCATTCTGCCATGTCAGTGTGTTCGGT
Organism: Salvelinus sp. IW2-2015; assembly: GCF_002910315.2. Lineage (NCBI taxonomy): Eukaryota > Metazoa > Chordata > Actinopteri > Salmoniformes > Salmonidae > Salvelinus > Salvelinus sp. IW2-2015. The sequence continues at coordinate 22,844,841 of NC_036846.1, forward strand.
CCCGTAGACTGCTGAGTGGGTGTCTGTGTGTGCTGCTTGTATGCATGTGTGTGAGCGCGCTCTCTCGAACGTGTGTGTGTGTGTGTGTGTGTGTGTGTGTGTGTGTGTGTGTGTTTCTCTGTGTCTCAATATCATACAGAGATATTTAACACGGTGTCCTATGTTTCAGACCCCAACACTGTTCTACCAGACCCTGTATTACCAGAGGAACCTGAGAGAGGGAAGGACAACGGTCTGGGAGGAGACTTCAGTCCTAGTCCTGAGGACAACCAGCTGCCTGGAGCAGGAGAGCCAGGCAACACGGGTGAGATAACAACCCTAACCCCTTTAGAACCTGACAGAACCCAACTGAACCTAAAAGAACAAAAATAACCTTAAGAATATAGAACCCATGGACATGGACAGGGAGAGAGAGAAGGGAGAGAGAGAGAGAGAGAAGTGTGGACAGGGAGAGAGAGAAGGGAGAGAGAGAGAAGTGTGGACAGGGAGAGAGAGAAGGGAGAGAGAGAGAAGTGTGGACAGTGAGAGAGAGAAGGGAGAGAGAGAGAGAGAGAGAGAAGTGTGGACAGTGAGAGAGTGACTGAGAGAGATTTCTGGCAGTAGCTGCTGATATACATGGAAATATAAATGCACCATGTAAAGTGTTGGTTTCATGAGCTGAAATAACCTTAAGGATATAGAACCCATGGACAGTTGGTTATTTCTCTAACTGTTGTAGAGGGAGCAGTTGGTTATCTCTCTAACTGTTGTAGAGGGAACAGTTGGTTATCTCTCTAACTGTTGTAGAGGGAGCAGTTGGTTATCTCTCTAACTGTTGTAGAGGGAGAACAGTTGGTTTATATCTCTAACTGTTGTAGAGGGAGCAGTTGGTTATTCTACTGTTGTAAGAGGGAACAGTTGGTTTCTCTCCTAACTGTTGTAGAGGAACAGTTGGTTTCTCTCTAACTGTTGTAGAGGGAGCAGTTGGTTATCTCTCTAACTGTTGTAGAGGGAGCAGTTGGTTATCTCTCTAACTGTTGTAGAGGGAGCAGTTGGTTATCTCTCTAACTGTTGTAGAGGGAGCAGTTGGTTATCTCTCTACTGTTGTAGAGGGAGCAGTTGGTTATCTCTCTAACTGTTGTAGAGGGAGCAGTTGGTTATCTCTCTAACTGTTGTAGAGGGAGCAGTTGGTTATCTCTCTAACTGTTGTAGAGGGAACAGTTGGTTATCTCTAAACTGTTGTAGAGGAACAGTTGGTTATCTCTCTAACTGTTGTAGAGGAGAGTTGGTTATCTCTCTAACTGTTGTAGAGGGACAGTTGGTTTCTCTCTAACTGTTGTAGAGGGAACAGTTGGTTATCTCTAACTGTTGTAGAGGGAACAGTTGGTTATCTCTAACTGTTGTAGAGGGCAGTTGGTTATCTCTAACTGTTGTAGAGGGACAGTTGGTTATCTCTAACTGTTGTAGAGGGAAGAGTTGGTTATCTCTAACTGTTGTAGAGGGAACAGTTGGTTATCTCTAACTGTTTTAGAGG
>NC_036846.1:22846378-22854547 GCF_002910315.2 Salvelinus sp. IW2-2015
AAGAGAGAGTCACACACACACACACATTGTCTGTCTAAATACACGTCCTCATAAAACCATCAGTGGAAAGACTGTTTTACCTCTGAAGACTTAAAGACTCTGGAGCAGAGCATGACAATGACAACAGTTAGAGAGATAAACCAATACTGTTCCGCTCTACAACAGTTAGAGAGATACACAAACTGTTCCTCTACAACAGTTGAGAGTAGATAACCAACTGTTCCCTCTACAACAGTTAGAGATAACCAACTGTTCCCTCTAACAACAGTTAGAGAGATAACGCAAACTGTCCCTCTAAACAGTTAGAGATATAACCAACTGCTCTCTACAACTTAGGAGATAACCAACTGCTCCTCTACAACAGTTAGAGAATAACCAACTGTTCCCTCTACAACAGTTAGAGAATAACAACTGTTCCTCTACAACAGTTAGAGAGATAACCAACTGTTCCTCTAACACACAGTTAGAGAGATAACCAACTGTTCCCTCTACAACAGTTAGAGAGATAACCAACTGTTCCTCTACAACAGTTTAGAGAGATAACCAACGTTCCTCTACAACAGTTAGAGAGATAACCAACTGTTCCTCTACAACAGTTAGAGAGATAACCAACTGTTCCCTCTACACAGTAGAGATAACCAACTGTTCCCCTACACAGTTAGAGAGATAACCAACTGCTCCCTCTACAACAGTTAGAGAGATAAACAACTGCTCCTCTACAACAGTTAGAGAGAAACAACTGTTCCCTCTAAAACAGTTAGAGAGATAACCAACTGTTCCCTCTACAACATGTTAGAAAGATAACCAACTGTTCCCTCTACAACGTTAGAGAGATAACCAACTGTTCCTCTACAACAGTTAGAGAGTAACCAACTGTCCCTCTACAACAGTTAGAGAGATAACCAACTGTTCCCTCTACAACAGTTAGAGAGATAACCAACTGTTCCCTCTACAACAGTTAGAGAGATAACCAACTGCTCCTCTACAACAGTTAGAGAGAAAACCAACTGCTCCTCTACAACAGTTAGAGAGATAACCAACTGCTCCTCTACAACAGTTAGAGAGATAACCAACTGTTTCCTCTACAACAGTTAGAGAGATAACAACTGTTCCCTCTACAACAGTTAGAGAGATAACCAACTGCTCCCTCTACAACAGTTAGAGAGATAACCAACTGTTCCTCTACAACAGTTAGAGAGATAACCACTGCTCCCTCTACAACAGTTAGAGAGATAACCAACTGTTTCCTCTACAACAGTTAGAGAGATATACCAACTGTTTCCTCTACAACATTAGAGAGATAAACCAACTGTCTCTTCCAACAACACTATTTTCTTCAGAGCTGACATAACCTCAACAATCTTCTCTCCGCCTCCTCTCCCCATCTCATCTTCTCTCCCCCATCTCATTTTCTCTCCTCTCCAATCCAATCCTCTCCTCTTCTCAGCAGTAACGTTAAAACCAGAAGTATAAATAAGACATATTATGGGGCTTTTACAAATATGAATAATGAATTACACATAAAAAAGAATATATAACTGTCTTAACGCTCATTCTGCCATGTTCAGTGGGTGTTCGGTCCCGTAGACTGCTGAGTGGGTGTCTGTGGTGTGCTGCTTGTTATGCATGTGTTGTGAGCGCGCTCTCTCGAACGTGTGTGTGTGTGGTGTGTGTGTGTGTGTGTTGTGTGTGTGTGTGTTTCTCTGTGTCTCAATATCATACAGAAGATATTTAACACGGTGTCCTATGTTTCAGACCCCAACACTGTTCTACCAGACCCTGTATTACCAGAGGAACCTGAGAGGGGAAGGACAACGGTCTGGGAGGAGACTTCAGTCCTAGTCCTGAGGACAACCAGCTGCCTGGAGCAGGAGAGCCAGGCAACACGGGTGAGATAACAACCTAACCCCTTTAGAACCTGACAGACCCCAACTGAACCTAAAAGAACAAAAATAACCTTAAGAATATAGAACCCATGGACATGGACAGGGAGAGAGAGAAGGGAGAGAGAGAGAGAGAGAAGTGTGGACAGGGAGAGAGAGAAGGGAGAGAGAGAGAAGTGTGGACAGGGAGAGAGAGAAGGGAGAGAGAGAGAAGTGTGGACAGTGAGAGAGAGAAGGGAGAGAGAGAAGTGTGGACAGGGGGAGAGAGAAGGGAGAGAGAGAGAGAAGTGTGGACAGTGAGAGAGAGAAGGGAGAGTAGAGAAGGAGAATGAAGAGAGAGAAAGTGTGGACATGTGAGAGAGAGAAGGGAGAGAGAGAGAAGTGTGGACGGGAAGAGAGAAGGGAGAATGAGAAGAGAGAAGTGTGGACGGGAGAGAGAAGGGAGAGAGCGAGAGAGAGAGAGAAGTGTGGACGGGAGAGAGAGAGAGAGGAGAGAGAGAGAGAAGTGTGGACAGGGAGAGAGGAAGAGAGAGAGAGAGGAGAGAAGTGTGGACAGGGAGAGAGAGAAGGGAGAGAGAGAGAGAAGTGTGGAGGGAGAGACGACGAGGGATAGAAGAGAGAAGAAGGGGAAGGAGAGAGAGGAGAGAGAGAGAGAGAGAGAGAAGTTGGACGTGAGAGAGTGACTGAGAGAGATTCCTGGCAGTAGCTGCTGATATACATGGAAATATAAATCACCATGTAAAGTGTTGGTTTTCATGAGCTGAAATAACCTTAAGGATATAGAACCATGGACAGTTGGTTATTTCTCTAACTGTTGTAGAGGGAGCAGTTGGTTATCTCTCTAACTGTTGTGAGGGAACATGTTGGTTATCTCTCTAACTGTTGTAGAGGGAGCAGTTGGTTATCTCTCTAACTGTTGTAGAGGGAGCAGTTGGTTATCTCTCTAACTGTTGTAGAGGGAGCAGTTGGTTATCTCTCTAACTGTTGTAGAGGGAGCAGTTGGTTATTCTCTCTAACTGTTTGTAGAGGGAGAGTTGGTTATCTCTCTAACTGTTGTAGAGGGAAGCAGTTGGTTATCTCTAACTGTTGTAGAGGGAGCAGTTGGTTATCTTCTTGTTTAGGGTAACTGTTGTAGAGGGGTAGTTACTCTCTAACTGTTGTAGAGGGAGCAGTTGGTTATCTCTCATACTGTTGTAGAGGGAGCAGTTGGTTATCTCTCTAACTGTTGTAGAGGGAGCAGTTGGTTATCTCTCTAACTGTTGTGAGGGAGCAGTTGGTTATCTTCTAACTGTTGTAGAGGGAAGCAGTTTGGTTATCTCTCTAACTGTTGTAGGAGGGAAGTTGGTTATCTCTAACTGTTGTAGAGGGACAGTTGGTTATCTCTCTAACTGTTGTAGAGGGAAGTTGGTTATCTCTCTAACTGTTGTAGAGGGAGCAGTTGGTTATCTCTCTAACTGTTGTAGAGGGACAGTTGGTTATCTCTCTAACTGTTGTAGAGGGAGCAGTTGGTTTCTCTCTAACTGTTGTAGAGGGAAAGTTGGTTATCTCTCTAACTGTTGTAGAGGGAACAGTTGGTTATCTCTCACTACAACTGTTGTAGAAGGGAACCGTTGGTTATCTCTCTAACTGTTGTAGAGGGAACAGTTGGTTATCTCTCTAACTGTTGTAGAGGGAGCAGTTGGTTATCTCTAACTGTTGTAGAGGGAACAGTTGGTTATCTCTCTAACTGTTGTAGAGGGAACAGCGTTGGTTATTCTTCTAACTGTTGTAGAGGGAACAGTTGGTTTTCTCTCTAACTGTTGTAGAGGGAGCAGTTGGTTATCTCTAACTGTTGTAGAGGGAACAGTTGGTTATCTCTCTAACTGTTGTAGAGGAGCAGTTGGTTATCTCTAACTGTTGTAGAGGGAACAGTTGGTTCTCTTCTAACTGTTGTAGAGGGAACAGTTGGTTCTCTCTCTAACTGTTGTAGAGGGAGCAGTTGGTTATCTCTCTAACTGTTGTAGAGGGAGCAGTTGGTTATCTCTCTAACTGTTGTAGAGGGCAGTTGGTTATCTTCTAACTGTTGTAGAGGGAGCAGTTGGTTATCTCTCTGACTGTTGTAGAGGGAGCAGTTGGTTATTTCTCTAACTGTTGTAGAGGGAGCAGTTGGTTATCTCTCTAACTGTTGTAGAGGGAGCAGTTGGTTTATCTCTAACTGTTGTAGAGGGAACAGTTGGTTATCTCTCTAACTGTTGTAGAGGGAACAGTTGGTTTTCTCTCTAACTGTTGTAGAGGGAGAGTTTGTTATCTCTCTAACTGTTGTAGAGGGAGCAGTTGGTTCTCTCTCTAATGTTGTAGAGGGAACAGTTGGTTATCTCTAACTGTTGTAGAGGGAACAGTTGGTTATCTCTAACTGTTGTAGAGGGAGCAGTTGGTTTATCTCTCTAACTGTGTAGAGGGAGCAGTTGGTTATCTCTCTAACTGTTGTAGAGGGAACAGTTGGTTATCTCTAACTTGTTGTAGAGGGAACAGTTGGTTATCTCTACTGTTTTAGAGGGAACAGTTGGTTATCTCTCTAACTGTTGTAGAGTGAGCAGTTGGTTATCTCTAACTGTTGTAGAGGGAACAGTTGGTTATCTCTAACTGTTGTAGAGGGAGCAGTTGGTTATCTCTAACTGTTGTAGAGCTAAGCAGGGTTGGTCTCTGGATGGGAGACCAGATGCTGCTGGAAGTGGTGTAGGAGGTACCCTTTCCTCTGGTGTAAATAAATATCCCAAATCCCCATGGCAGTGATTGGAGACATTGCCCTGTGTAGGGTGCCGTCTTTCGGATGGGACGTTAAACGAGTGTCCTGACTCTCTGTGGTCACTAAAGATCCCATGGCACTTATCATAAGAGTAGTGGTGTTAACTCCGGTGTTCTGGCTAAATTCCCAAGCTGTCCCTCATACCATCATGGCCACCTAATCATCCCCAGTTTATAATTGGCTCATTCATCCCCCCTCCTCTCCCCTGTAACTATTCCCCAGGTCGTTGCTGTAAATGAGAATGTGTTCTCAGTCAACTTACCTGGTAAAATAACGGTAAAAAAGAGATCCCAGACTTTTTCCATACGCACAAAAAGCTTATTTCTCTAAAATGTTGTGCACAAATTTGTTTACATCCCAGTTAGTGAGCATTTCTTCTTTGCCAAGAGAATCCAGCCACCTGACAGGTGTGACATATTAAGAACCTGATGAAACAGCATGATCATTACAGGTGCACCTTGTGCCGTGGACAATAAAAGGCCACTCTAAAATGTGCAGTTTTGTCACACAACACAATGCCACAGATGCCTCAAGTTGTGAGGGAGCGTGCAATTGGCATGCTGACTGCAGGAATGTCCACCAGAGCTGTTGCCAGATAATTTAATGTTAATTCTTCTACCATAAGCCGCCTCCATCGTTTTAGAGATTTTGGCAGTAGGTCCAACCAGCATCACAACCACAGACCACGTGTATGGCGTCGTGTTGGTGAGTGTTTTGCTGATGTCAACGTTTTGAACAGAGTGCCCCATGGTGGCGGTGGGGTTATGTTATGGGCAGGCATAAGCTACGGACAACAAACACAATTGCATCTTATCGATGGCAATTTGAGTGCACAGAAATGGCGTGACGAGATCGTGAGGCCCATTTATTTTCTCCGTTACCAACAGATGCATGTAAGGTGCATTTAGAAAGTATTCAGACCCCTTGACTTTTTCCACATTTTGTTACGTTACAGCCTTATTCTAAAATGTATTAAATCGTTTTTGGTTTTGATGCTGGCCACTGTGTTCTTGCGGATCTTCAATGCTGCAGACATTTTTTGTTACCCTTCCCTAGATTTGTGCCTCGACACAATCCTGTCTCGGAGCTCTACGGACAATTCCTTTGACCTCATGACTTGGTTTTTGCTCTGACATGCACTGTCAACTGTGGGACCTTATATAGACAGGTGTGTGTCTTTCCAAATCATGTCCAATCAATTGAATTTATGACAGGTGTCCTCCAATCAAGTTGTAGAAACATCTCAAGAATAATCAATGGAAACGGGATGCACTTGAGCTCAATTTCGAGTCTCATAGCAAAGGGTCTGAATGCTTACAGTGGCAAGAAAAAGTATGTGAACCCTTTGGAATTACCTGGACGTCTGCATAAATTGGTAATACAATTTGATCTGATCTTCATCTAAGTCACAACAATAGACAAACACAGTCTGCTTAACTTCTTATGGCTGGGGGGGCAGTATTGAGTAGCTTGGATGAATAAGGTGCCCAGAGTAAACTGCCTGCTACTCAGGCCCAGAATCTAAGATATGCATATTATTAGATTTGGATAGAAAACACTCTGAAGTTTCTAAAACTGTTTGAATGATGTCTGTGAGTATAACAGAACTAATATGGCAGGCAAAAACCTGAGACTAAATCCAACCAGGAAGTGGGAAATCTGAGGTTTGTAGGTTTTCAAGTCTTGCCTATCCAATATACAGTGTAAAATTTGGTCTGATTGCACTTCCTAAGTCTTTCACTAGATGTCAACAGTCTTTAGAACCTTGTTTCAGGCTTCTACTGTGAAGGGGGAGGGAATAAGAGCTGTTTGAGTCAGGTGTCTGGCAGAATGCCATGAGCTCAGTCAGGCGTGCGCCCGTGAGAGTTAGCTGCGTTCCTTTTCCTTTCTAAAAACAAAGGAATTGTCCGGTTGGAATATTATTGAAGATTTATGTTAAAACCATCCTAAAGATTGATTCTATACATCGTTTGACATGTTTCTACGAACTGTAATATAACTTTTTTGACTTTTCGTCTGGACTAAGTGCCTGCGCCTCTTGAATTTGGATTTGTGAACTAAACGCGCGAACAAAAATGAGGTATTTGGACATAAATGATGGACTTTATCGAACAAAACAAACATTTATTGTGGAACTGGGATTCCTGGGAGTGCATTCCGATGAAGATCATCAAAGGTAAGTGAATATTTATAATGCTATTTCTGACTCTGTTGACTCCACAACATGGCGGGTATCTGTATGACTTGTTTTGGTCTCTGAGCGCTGTACGCTGTACTCAGATTATTGCATGGTGTGCTTTTTCCGTAAAGCTTTTTTGAAATCTGACACAGCGGTTGGTTTAAGGAGAAGTATATCTTTAATTCCATGTATAACACTTGTAATTTCATCAACATTTATAATGAGTATTTCTGTAAACTGATGTGGCTCTCTGCAAAATCACCGGATGTTTTGGAAGCAAAACATTACTGAACATAACGCGCCAATGTAAACTGAGATTTTTGGATATAAATATGAACTTTATCGAACAAAACATACATGTATTGTGTAACATGAAGTCCTATGAGTGTCATCTGATGAAGATCATCAAAGGTAGTGATTAATTTTATCTCTATTTCTGCTTTTTGTGACTCCTCTCTTGGCTGGAAAAATGGCTGTGTTTTTCTGTGACTTGGCGCTGACCTAACATAATCGCATGGTATGCTTTCGTCGTAAAGCCTTTTTTAAATCGGACACTGTGGTGGGATTAACAACAAGTTTATCTTTAAAATGGTGTATAATACTTGTATGTTTGAGGAATTTTAATTATGAGATTTCTGTTGTTTGAATTTGGTTCCCTGCACTTTCACTGGTCTTTGTCAAATCCATCCTGTTAACGGATTTCATCCATAAAGAAGTTAACCTCATTGAGCATTCTGCGCTTGTGCTCTTGCAGTCATCTTTGCAAGGATTGGCCACTCCCAGGGAGAGTAACAATCAGTTGTTTGAACTTTCTCCACATTTAGCAAAAACTCTTCTAAGAGACTACTCTTCTGTGAGACCCCTTTCATCCAGCCTTTATTGTAAAGGTCAACAATCGTGTTCTACATCAGCAGGGTTCAATTATCCTTACTTCTAGTTTTATTATCCTGTGCACCCCAAAATATTCCCTGCGGATCCGGTGCGTAATCGAGCACGACGCTCCCATCAATAGTATTAACGACCTTGAACATTGACGCCTGTTCTAATCAGCCTCAGCAGTTTAGCTTCGTTCACAAGATTATAATGCAATACTAGCATCTAAATAGTCTTCATTGAGGATACAATCACAAGTTGACCAACGATCCCAGAGCATTGAACTGATAGATATCGATACAGATCATTTCGTGTGAATCACTGGCTTTTCATTTCTGATTTTTAAAATGCTTTTTACAGGGACGATCTTTTAATACAACCCACTACATCTTACTTTACTTTTTACTACTAAGGTCTCTCATCGAGATCTCTCGTCCTGATCTCTCTCT
>NC_036846.1:22856672-22863779 GCF_002910315.2 Salvelinus sp. IW2-2015
TCATATCACGGGGGGAGCGAACGTTCAGCTGGTCGGGACGATGGGTTATCGGGCAGCTGTTTCGATAGGAATAGCTAGATGCAGACGCCATTAGGATGCTTTTTTCTGTTTGGTTAAGCGCGCCAGTCAGGTCAGCGAGAGCACACACAAGGTGCTTATATCTGCCTTTTATTCCGGTTCTAAATTTCTTGAATGGGCATGCTTTTATCAAGATGGCTGAGGAAGCATCTTTTAAAAAATGACCAGGCATCTCTACTTCACGGCGATGAGATCGATATCCTTCCAAGGATACCCCGGCCAGGTCGATTAGAAAGGCCTGCTCGCTGAAGTGTTTCAGGCGAGCGTTTGACAGTGATGAGTGGAGCGTCGTTTGAACCGCCTTGACCCCCCCCCCACATTATCGGATACAGGCAATGAGCGCAGTGATCCGCTGAGCATCATTGCCGTTGAAAACAGCAGGGTGTATTTTGGAGGGCAGTTTGTTTAGGATTGATATCTATGAGGGTTTCCGAGGTTTTACGGCGGAATTGGGTCGGTACCTGGTAGCCGTCATGATTCAATTTGTTGTGAGATTGAGGGCATCAAGCTTAGATTGCTAGGGTGGGCTTGGGGTTCTTGAGCCCATGTTCAAATTTAGCCGCCTAACAGCACGAACTCTGAAGATAGTGGGGGGCAATCAGTTCACATATAGTGCTCCAGAGCACAGCTGGGGGCCAGAGGGTGGTCTATAGCCAGGCTGGCCAACGGTTCCGTGAGAGACTTGTTTTAAGAGAGGTGGATTTTTTAAAAGCCTAGAAGCTTCAACATTGTTTTGCGAACAGACCGGGATAGTAAGACAGAAACTCTGCAGGCCAGGTCTTTGCAGCTAGATTGCCAACACCGCCCACCCCCTTTGGCCGTTCTATCTTGCTGAAAAATCTTGCTAATTGGCCGCGATGAAATTATTCTGAATGCTTTTTGGTGGTCTTCAAGCCAGGATTCAGACACGGCTAAAAACATCGGGTTGGCCAGAGTTAGTGCCTAAAGCGTGAACAAACAAACTTAGGGAGGAGGCTTTTCTAATGTTAACATGCCCATGAAGCCAAGGCTATTACGGTATACAGAAAGTCATCAAAAGAGAGCGCCTTGGAATAGGCAGTGGACCCAGGACTGCAGGCCTGCGATTCACCTCTACATTCACCAGAGCCGAACAGAGGCAGCCCGAGCTAGGATAAGGCCGTACGCTTAAAAGCTATGAGAATTGGTCGCCTAGAGCCTACTGCGAGCAGAGAGCTAAGCAGCTTGACGCGTTGTCTGCGGGGCCGATAAAATAGTTTAAAGGATAATGTACAGACAAAGCGTTATGCGTAGGATGTGAACAAGGGACAGCACACTGAGCCTTCCACCGAGCGAAAGCAAATACAGTGCGCAGGTAGACCTAGGTATTGAGTGCAGATGAGAGAGATATTGCTCTCTAGAAACATCATTGAAACCAGGTGATGTCATCCGCATATGCTGGGTGTGGAACTGAGAGCCGCTTGGATAGGATTATAGTGAACAGCGGCTAGCAATCTCATACAGTGAAATAAGCCAATAACAATTAACCAGCCAACAGCAATGCGCACAAGCGCAACTTTACATTAAGGAGAGGCATGCTTAATCGGGGGGGGATGATCAATAAGGGTCCAGCTGAGTAGCAGGTTGGTTGGCGCAGTCGCCTGCGCGATCCAGACAGCCTGGCCGCCGGTATGTGGCCTGTCTGGTAGCAGCATGGGTATGCTGAGGTCAGTGTTTGGTGAATACGACAATCGTCGCGTTCTCCGTCGGTAAGATTTAGTGGGGGTGGATTCCGCTGATAGTGGAGGTCCGTGGGAAGAGGGCGAATCAATCAAATTGGCAGAATAGAATATAGTGACGCCAAGGAGCAAAAATAAAATAAATAGAAAAAATAAAAATAAAAATAATAATAGTTGTCCGGCTATGGCTTATTCAGGTAGCAGCCGATAAGACAGCTAACGATTAGCGGGGCCTCAGGTGAGCGTTCAGGGTAACGGTCGGGACGGAGGTGCCAGTTGAGATAACATGCCCTGGGCAGATAACGTCGGCCAGTCAGACGGTGAAGGCCGGTGGGTTCGTATCTGGCAGCAAGCCGAACAAAAGAACCGTGTGCCGGATGTGTGATGGAACTCCTCAGCTGCGCTAGCTCCGCGATGATTTTGAGTTTGCTCCCCGGGGTCGACGTAAAGCCCAATCGTCACAGCGGTTTTGCAGGCTTAGCTAGCCTGCGGAAGTCAAGGTGCCAAGTGACCAGAGCCCTGCGGGTGGAATCCGGCCGGAAACTGAGAGAGAAGAAAAGTCCCGGAATGCTCCGCCGTCGCGAGTCCGCGTTTGCACAAAAGTGCCGGCTAGCATTAATCGCAGCTAGGAGGCAATATGCTGATGACCACAAACGAGGGCAGCTGAAAACCACGCTAGCCCAGCAAACTCGGCTAATTTCGGTGTGGCAGCTTACAGATTAGCTTCTGGCTAGGCTATCGAGAGTAGCCTACTGGTTTAGCTTTCAGGCTCTCTGATATAGCCCCCTGGCTGGCTTGCGCACGATGGATGTTTCAGTTTGAGGTAAATATTACTTTTTCAGGTAATTTGGGTGAAGCGGGCGCGGTTGCAGGAAAGCTTTTGCCAGGAACAGCTTTTGTAGTTGAAGTTCTTGGATGATAAAATAAATAAAAGATAGCATGAAGAGAGGGTGTTACAATAAATATATATCCAGCGACCACAAACACTACGGGAACAGAAAAACGTCTGAACTGGCTAAAGCAACCCCTTGAAATTTTTAGAGGAATGAACTTAGATGAAGATCAGATCTAATTTATGGACCAAATTTATAGCAGACATCAGATAATTTACAAAGGGTCACTGACTTTTATTTTTTTTCTTTATTTCTTGGCACTGTATTAGCATAAATTATCGTTCTTGGTTTTAAGAGTGTCTTATACGAGTTTTTAAGAAAGAATGAAAAAGCCTTGCTTTTGACTTTGTCGTTGATCGGGTGTAGTTGTCTGTAGATTGGATGGAGGATAGAAAACATTTTTTTAATCAATTTGAAAATAAGGCGTAACGATACACAAAAATGTGGAGGGGTCGGTGAATACTTTTCTAAATGCATTGGTATTATATCCCAGTCGTGAAATCCACAGATGTCAGGCCCTAATGAATTCATTTAAGGATGCGACTGATTTCCTCATATTCAACTGTAAGCCGCAGTCACTCTCTTTTTCCATGAACCGTCTTCCCTTCTCCTCCTCTAACCCCTCCTCCCCATCACCAACCTCACCCCCTCTCACTTCCCCATCACTACCTTCACCCCCTTCTCCTCCCCATCACCACCATCACCGCCCTCTCCTCCCCCATCAACCACCCGTCACCCGCCTCGTCCTCCCCATGCACCACCTCACCCCTCTCCTCCCGCATCACCACCCTCACGCCCCTCCTCCTCCCCATCACCACCTCATCCCCCCTCGTCCTCCGCCCAGAGTCACCTACCTCACCCCTCCGTTCTCCCATCACGCACGGCTCACCCCCTCTCTACTCCCTATCACGCCACGCTCACCCGCCCTCTCTCCTCCCCATCACCGCGTCATCCCCCTCCCTCCCCATGCACCACGCTCAACCCCCTCTCCTCCCCATCACCACCTCATCCCCCTCTCCTGCCCCATCACCACCGTCAGCCCCCTCTCCTCTCCCATCACACACCCTCAAATCCCCCTCTCCTCCCAGGGAGGATGAACTCGTCTCGCTTCGTGTTCTTAGGAAACTATGCAGTATTTTTTTTTTTTTCATGTATTATTTCTTACAAGTCTTATTACATACAGCAGGGAAGAACTATTGGATATAAGACCAACGTCAACTTACCAACATTACGATCAGGAATACGACTTTCCCGAAGCGGATCCTCTGTTCGGACCACCACCCAGGACAATGGATCTAATTCCTGGAGTCGACTCAAAACAACGGTGCCGCAGAAGGGGCAGACGAAGCGGCCACCTGGCCAGGCTCCGTAGACGTGCACATCGAGTATAGAATTTTGAGCAAGGGTTGCCTTCCAGAGAGACATCAGAGATTGTAACATTCTCTGTTTCACGGAAACATGGCTCTCTCGGGATATGTTGTCGGAATCGGTTCAGCCACCGGGCTTCTCCATGCATCGCTCCGACAGAGATAAACACCTCACTGGGAAGAGGAAGGGCGGGGCTGTATACTTCATGATTAATGACTCATTGTGTAATCATAACAACATACAGGAACTCAATTCCTTCTCCTCACCCTACCTAGAATTCCTTACAATCAAATGTGGGCCATTTTACCTACCAAGAGAATTCTCGTCAGTTATAGTCACAGCTGTGTACATTCCCCCTCAAGCGGACACGAAGACGGCCATCAAGGAACTTTTCTGGACTATATGCAAACTGCAAACCATGCATCCTGAGGCTGCATTTATTGTAGCTGGGGATTTTAACAAAGCAAATTTGAGAACAAGGCTACCTAAATTCTAACAGCATATTGATTGCGCTACGCGCATGGGAAATACCCCCGTCCACTGCTACTCTAACTTCCGCGATGCATACAAAGCCCTCCCTTTGGCAAATCCGCCCACGACGCCATCTTGCTCCTACTGTCTTATAGGCAGAAACTCAAATAGGATTTTTTTATTTATTTTTTATTTCACCTTTATTTAACCAGGTAGGCTAGTTGAGAACAAGTTCTCATTTGCAACTGCGACCTGGCCAAGATAAAGCATAGCAGTGTGAACAGACAACAACACAGAGTTACACATGTAGTAAACAATAAACAAGTCAATAACATGGTAGAAAAAAAGAAAAAAGAGAATCTATATACAATGTGTGCAAAAGGCATGAGGAGGTAGGCAATAAATCAGATAATTACAATTTAGCAGAATATTCTAGGTCAGAACCGTCCAGGGTGGTGATGTAGTCGGGCGTGCGGGTGCAGGCAGCGAACGGTTGAAGAGCATGCATTTGGTTTTACTAGCGTTTAAGAGCAGTTGGAGGCCACGGAAGGAGTGTTGAATGGCATTGAAGCTCGTTTGGAGGTTGGTTATCACAGTGTCCAAAGAAGGCCAGAAGTATACAGAATGGTGTCGTCTGCGTAGAGGTGGATCAGGGAATCGGCCGCAGCAAGAGCAACATCATTGATATATACAGAGAAAAGAGTCGGCCGAGAATTGAACCCTGTGGTACCCCCATAGAGACTGCCAGAGGACCGGACAGCATGCCTTCCGATTTGACACACTGAACTCTGTCTGCAAAGTAGTTGGTGAACCAGGCAAGGCAGTCATTAGAAAAACCGAGGCTACTGAGTCTGCCGATAAGAATATGGTGATTGACAGAGTCGAAAGCCTTTGCCAGGTCGATGAAGACGGCAGCACAGTACTGTCTTTTATCGATGCCGGTTATGATATCATTTAGTACCTTGAGCGTGGCTGAAGTGCACCCGTGACCGGCTCGGAAACCGGATTGCACAGCGGAGAAGGTACGGTGGGATTCGAGATGGTCAGTGATCTGTTTGTTGACTTGGCTTTCGAAGACCTGGATGTACCAGTGACAAGAACCATTCAACACTGGTCCGACCAATCGGAAGCCACGCTTCAAGATTGTTTGATCACGTGGACTGGAATATGTTCCGGTCAGCTCAGAGAACAACATCGACCTATACGCTGACTCGGTGAATGCGTTTATAAAGAAGTGCATTGGAAGTGTTGTACCACTGTGACTATTAAAACCTACCCTAACCAGAAACCGTGGATGGATGGAAGGGCATTGGAGATGTTGTACCCACTGTGACTATTAACCTCTAACGAGCCTCTACCCCGGGTCCGGGATCACCCCCATCCCCCCACACACTGATTAGCATAGCTAGCATAGCTTCACAAGTAGATAGTAGCATCTAAATATCATTAAATCACAAGTCCAAGACACCAGATGAAAGATACAGATCTTGTGAATAAAGCCACCATTTCAGATTTTTAAAATGTTTACAGGGAAGACAAAATATGTAAATCTATTAGCTAAACACGTTAGCAAAATACACCACTTTTCTAACTCCATCAGTTTCTTACTACTTCAGGTGCTATCACAATTCGGCTAAACTAAGATATTGATAGCCACTAACCAAAGAAAAAACCTCTTCAGATGACAGTCTGATAACATATTTATGGTATAGGATAGGTTTTGTTAGAAAAAAGTGCATATTTCAGGTAGAAATCACAGTTTACAATTGCACCGACCATCACAAGACGACTAGAATTACTATAGAGAGCAACGTGTATGACCAATTTACTCTTAATAAAACATTTCATAAGAATAGACAAAGCATAGCAATGGAAAGACCCAGATCTTGTGATTCCAGACAATATTTCAGATTTTCTAAGCGTTTTACAGCGAAAACACAATAAATCGATAAGTTAGCATACCACATGTGAAAACGTTACCAGAGCATCGATTCCAGCCAAAGAGCGCTATAACGTAATCACCGCCAAAAATATATTAATTTTTTCACTAACCTTCTCAGAATTCTTCCGATGACACTCCTGTAACATCATTTTACAACATACATATACAGTTTGTTCGAAAATGTGCATATTAGCCATACAAAACCGTGGTTATACAATGAAAATAGTAGCAACTCAAGCATCAAAATGAGGGACGTCAGCTTTCAGAGTGATCTAGTTTAATCGAAAGCTAATCATATACTTGACTAAAAAATACAGGGTTGACAGGAATCGAAAGACAAATTAGTTCTTAATGCAACCGCTGACTTACATTTTTAAAAATTATCCTTACTTTTCAATACAGGGTTCGCCAAGTGACGCGATAACAAACAAAATGGCGAAATATGCGTTTAAAATATTTCGACAGAACAACGATTTATCATATTAAATATTGCTTACTTTGAGCTGTTCTTCCATCAGATTCTTGGCAATGTATCCTTTCTATGTTGTAATCTTTCTTTTGGTCGATAGATGTCCTCTGTCCTTCGAAATATCCACTAACGATCGAACGGGACCCCAAAACGTGTCCAAAGTTTCAGAGTGCACAACAAAGAAATTCC
>NC_036846.1:22863804-22873009 GCF_002910315.2 Salvelinus sp. IW2-2015
GATTAACACTGGAGTGTAATCATCGAGAAATGATCATGTGCACAAGATAGGAAGATACTGGTGCTTGCCAAAAAAAAGCCACGAGGAAAAGCCTGACAATAAAGAGCAGTATCACTCGACCAATCGCACACAAATAAAAAACCTCCAAACGTTCAGCGCAAACCCCCAGCACACATAAAGCAGGCAGACTGACCGAGCTATGCAGGTCAACAAACTCAAAAACCAGACGGCCGTGGCGCCGTAGAAACACAACGACAAAACTACGCGGCTAAAACCGAAAAATCCCACAATAAAACAATCCGTAAAAAAAACCAGAGAACACCCCAAACAACCAAAACAGGCCCCCCTCCCGCCCAACACCCCAATAGCACAAAACCCCAACAGACCACAACAACCAAACCATCCAAACAAAAGACAACCACCCTAATCAACCCCCCAAAACAACCACACACAGCCTCCACCCCCTCCCCCTCGCCACCGACACCCAAAAACCAGCCCTCCAACAAACCCGAAAAGCATTATCACACCGCTGCGAATAACGTTGAACTGTACCAATCAAAAGCTCGTACGCGATCAGGTGTAGAAAACGGAAAAACAATACAAAAAATGCAAATACAAAGAAGATAGCAGAATAATGCTCTAATAAAGCAATAGAACACGTTGAAGCGGGAGATAAAAGTCTCCAACTTCAAGATTTTTGCAATTCGTTCCAGTCGCAAAGCAGCAGAGAACTGGAAGGAAAGGCGTCCAAATGAGGTTTGGCTTTAGGATGATCAGTGAGATACACCTGCTAGAGCGCGTGCTACGGGTGGGTGTAGCCATCGTGACCAGTGAACTGAGATAAGGCGGCACTTATCCTAGCATAGCCTTGTAGATGACCTGGAGCCAGTGGGTCTGACGGCGAAATGTAGCGAGGGCCAGCCGACTAGGGCATACAGGTCGCAGTGGTGGGTCGAATAAGGTGCTTTAGTAACAAAACGGATGGCACTGTGATAAACTGCATCCAGTTTGCTGAGTAGAGTATTGGAAGCCATTTTGTAGATGACATCGCCGAAGCTGAGGATCGGTTAGAATAGTCAGTTTCACTAGGGTGAGTTTGGCGGCGTGAGTGAAGGAGGCTCTGTTGCGAAATAGAAAGCCGACTCTAGATCTGATTTTGGATTGGAGATGTGTGATATGAGTCTGGAAGGAGAGTTTGCAGTCTTAGCCAGACACCTAGGTACTTATAGATGTCCACATATTCTAGGTCAGAACCGTCCAGTGGTGTGATGCTAGTCGGGCGTGCGGGTGCAGGCAGCGAACGGTTGAAGAGCATGCATTTGGTTTTACTAGCGTTTAAGAGCAGTTGGAGGCCACGGAAGGAGTGTTGAATGGCATTGAAGCTCGTTTGGAGGTTGGTTATCACAGTGTCCAAAAGAGGCCAGAAGTATACAGAATGGTGTCGTCTGCGTAGAGGTGGATCAGGGAATCGGCCGCAGCAAGAGCAACATCATTGATATATACAGAGAAAAGAGTCGGCCGAGAATTGAACCCTGTGGTACCCCCATAGAGACTGCCAGAGGACCGGACAGCATGCCTTCCGATTTGACACACTGAACTCTGTCTGCAAAGTAGTTGGTGAACCAGGCCAGGCCGTCATTAGAAAAACCGAGGCTACTGAGTCTGCCGATAAGAATATGGTGATTGACAGAGTCGAAAGCCTTTGCCAGGTCGATGAAGACGGCAGCACAGTACTGTCTTTTATCGATGCCGGTTATGATATCATTTAGTACCTTGAGCGTGGCTGAAGTGCACCCGTGACCGGCTCGGAAACCGGATTGCACAGCGGAGAAGGTACGGTGGGATTCGAGATGGTCAGTGATCTGTTTGTTGACTTGGCTTTCGAAACCTGGATGTACCAGTGACAGAAACCATTCAACACTGGTCCGACCAATCGGAAGCCACGCTTCAAGATTGTTTTGATCACGTGGACTGGAATATGTTCCGGTCAGCCTCAGAGAACAACATCGACCTATACGCTGACTCGGTGAATGCGTTTATAAAGAAGTGCATTGGAGATGTTGTACCCACTGTGACTATAAAAACTACCCTAACCAGAAACCGTGGATGGACTGCGAAAAGAGGCGATTGAGAGATGTGTGTACACCAATCGGCATAACTCGTCCCGCTACTAGAGCATGGACGGCTCCGTTGTAACGAGCCACTCCTAACATACTCGCCCCGTTTCAGAGAAGAATCCCCCCCAGCAGGCGTTCCACTTTCCCCCCCACACTCAGTAGCATTGAGTAACATAAGCTAGTCGAAATACAGAGTTCACAGATTTTTAAGTAAAACACATAACATATATCAACAACAGAATAATGTTTTTTAATGCCAATTGATTTAGAATTTTAATTGTAACAAACAATCAAAAAGAAGTTTCATACAACATGGTGTCTAAATCACAGTTGATCGCTAACTTGACTCCCAGGATAAAAAGATACAAGTTGCTAACATGTAGAGATAAACATAACCTCCACACACAGCACTATGGGTATTGAGAAATGGATGGTGTCTTTCCATCAAGCAAGGGGAAGAACAAGAGTTTACTGACTCATGGATGCTGGGGCCTCAGAGCACCTCTCTTTATGTATATCTGGTTGGTAAGCGATGCTCTATTCATGAACCAGCAAAAGTAATATCATGGAACACACGTCTGTGTACTAGCAAAACTAAAGAGCACACCAGAATTGCGTTTTTACTATGACTCGAGACCCTGATTTCCTCAATTTGCGTTGTGTCCTTTATCACATCAAGCACACTCCCAACTAGCTCTTCCAGGGAGCCACTCAGCCCTTCCCTATCTATACCCATTAATTCGGCTTTTTAATGACATCTGCTCTGTATACACTTAAGACAGTGAGTCTGCAATTTGATGAGGCCTCTACTAACCCATATAACGCTAAGAGTATACTATACGCGTCATCACATATTAGTCTTTCTTCTCAGAATGACTTAAGAGCTTTGTAAAACACATCTGAACTTTCTCTGCATCATCAACCCTATCATTGTCTTGTGCACAGAGTTGGACCTGTTACTCCTGCCGTAGACTTTGCCTAGTATGAGACTACTAGTCCACCCTGGTGGAACCATTATTCAATATATGAATATTTAGTGAATAAAAGCTAGAAATGGATAGCATGAGGCTCATTTATTACTATCAACGCTCAGTAAATACACATACGCGTAATTATAATGTTAGTTGACAATTAAAAACTATATAGTCAGCAATACATGCATACAAGTACCGGACCTATCACAAACGACGATAGAATATTACATATAGCAGTAAGCAAACGTGTCATGACCAATTTAGTGCGTCACTCCCTCCAATTAATCCTAAATGCAATAGATTCTCGGTCTATCTTTACTCAAAGAGCCACACCCACATGCTGACAGGTGTATTAAAATCGAGCATCACAGCCATTGAAATCTCCATAGACCAACATTGGCAATTTGAAATGACCTTTTACTGAAGAGCTAAGTGACTTTCAAAACTGTACCCAAAGGGCCACCGTCAACAGGGATGCCACCTTTCCAACAAGTCAGTTTCGTCCAATATTCCTCGCCCTGCTAGAGCTGCCATTCGCGGCGATATCAAGGCGTGTAAAAGTACCTTTGATCTTGGTAAGTGGAAACGCATTCTTAGCGAAGGCAAACAACACAGGTACTTTCAGACTCAGCAGATGGCTTGAATATCGCTTCCGCACGGACGAATCTGGTGTTTGCAGGAACGCTATCCTGCCCAAATGCCGTAGTGCCAACTGTAAAGTTTGTGAGGAACATATAATAATGGAGTCTGGGATCTTGTTCATGGTTCTGGCTTAGGCCCTTTAGTATCCAGTGACGAGGGTATATGATCTTATATAGCCAGCGTGGTTACAGAAATATACAAATAAACATTTAGATGATATCATGATAACATACCAAACGTCAATGTAAAAAGAGCACATCTTTGGATATAGGGGGAAGGGTGCTCCATAGTTCCTGTTTCAGCATGACAATGCCCCTGTGCCACAAATGCGATCCATACAGAAATGGTTGTCCAAGATCAGGTTGTTGGAAGAAACTTGAAACGGCCTGCACAGACGCTCACCTGACCTACAAATCTCCGACAAAACGTCGGACATCACTTTGCAATGAATGGAAGCGCGCCAGTGCAACTGCGATCCAGGGCCTAAGCGGATTTCTCACGAACATCCAAGTGAAGCCCTGACGCCTCACTATGCACTCTTGGTGGGCTGAATGGAAGTAGGTCCCCGGCAGCAATGTTCCAACATCTAGTGAAAGGCCTTCTCCAGAGAAAGCATGTAGGGAGGAGCTTGATCGCCAAGTATAAGTAGTAAAGGGTCAGACTAACTTCATAATTAAATAGAGGCCTTTTTTATGTCAACTTTGGATAAACTGATCTACGGTTTAGACGTTCCTTCCGCAGGGTGTTCACATTTAACTTTGACTATAGCGTCTGTCCCAGTGGTATTTATTTACAGTTTGGTAGTCGTTTCCGACTTAATAATAACAATGTCAGTTCCCTTTAGCTCATTCATACTTTAACAAATTTAGGGCATAATTCTTTGATTATTCTAAGTAGACATTGTGCACCCCAATATTGCTTTCTTTAAAAGGAGGACTGTATATATTTAAACGAACGTAGCTATACCATAGAGTGTGCTAATTGTAGTAACCTCGAATTCATTGAGACTGGCATGTTGCTCGTATGATTGCAACCTCTGCTAGACTTCTAGGTATAGATTTTTACGCAACACCTCACAAAATGAGTACACTCCAAGGTTTTGCTTATCACCATTTTTATCAATGTTGCTAAGATATTTTGTTGTTTTGGACAATACAATGTTGGGTAGAAGATTCCTATGATCGATCACAGCCGCAGTCTAAAATAGACTGGTGTAGCTGGGAGGACGTGCCATGCGTATTGTCCAGGCGCCAGGCTGATCTGAGACGTAGACAGAGTATTTAAAGTGGTCGAAACGAAGCACTTTCACTGAAGGTCATATATTACTATTGATCATGAGCGCATCCGTTGTTCATAAAACAACCAAATGCCAAAGAACAAGTTGAGGCAGCACATTGTACAATTAACAAGTAACCAAAGCACTGGAGTTGAGCTGTTGACTATGTAAAACAAAACACACAGCGCTACACCCGCCAGGGAGAAGGTGTTGACACAGAGCGCACACTGACAAATCGAAATAAGAACCAAACTACCCACACAGACCATGGAATGCGGAAACAGTGCTGGCTAAATACGATAGTCTATTATATTCAGGGAAAGATGTGCAGGACCACGAAAGACAAAACAAATTGGAAAATGACATGAAGGATGGAATCCTCGGTACGATTTGTGTAGAGATAGAAAAGATCGCTATCCTTACTTTTCAACTACAGGTTCGCCAAGTGACGCAGATTAACAAACAAAGGTGACGTCGAGACCATGCTGAACGACAAGTATCGCGTTTGTCTCACACGGTATGTTTACAGAGACGCAGGGAACTGACTCGGCAGAGAAGAGATTCGTGAGCAGATTACTTGTAATTATGTCATGTGATTCATTTTAAGGTCAACTTGAACTGAACTCTCTTTTTTAATTCATGAAATAAATTTCTCTCATGTAATCCCTCTTGCTTTAAATATTTTTTTCAAGCAACATTGATTATCCTAGTCATGATCCTTTAAGATAGCATTCGTGTGGTGTGTAAAAAAGGTTTACTCTTTTATGGACATTTCTTGGTGTTTTTGTGGTGGAGCAAAAGCTGAGCGGTTGAGAATAAACACGCGCGAACCCTGTTACCAATAGAGAATTAGTACATGGCCTTTAAGAGGGACTATCGAACCTGTTGTTGCCGCGATCAGATTAGACACGTGCTATCTTGAAATGTTTCACAATACAACAAACATTTTTGTGGATAGTGTTGGCCATTCACACTCTTCACTCTCCCTGTTTTCTTTGCATCACGATCGCAAGCTTGTCACGAGGATATCATGGATGCTTCGATCTTCTGATGCGACTAAGATTCCTCATCCCTGTTACGGTTCACCCTGTTACCTATTGGCAGCCTAAGAGTCTCTTACTATAATATTTATTATTGAACCTCTTTGAGATGGGAGAAAACATGTGTTTATTAAGTTGAACATGTTCTCTTTTGTCAGACCGGAAATGTTAAAATATTCCTAGGATTGAGAAAACGTAAAACGTGTATATATCATTCGCCAGTTTCCTATCAAAATCGCACTAAACGGATATAAATTGCTATAAAACGGTTCAAATTAACTACATTATGATGTTTTTAACAACTATAACGACTAAAAACATGACCGGAGAAATATCACTCTCTAAACAACGATTTGGAAGGAGGCAGGTCTGATGCCCATCTTGCGCACGAAGCATGCAGGAAGAGAGCGGTACTTCTACGTTTTCTTGTTTTATAGTGGCTGTGATTGTGCAATAGACTCCATTCAAAACGTGATGACGTACAGACACCCAGAGGAAGATGTAGGCAGTGTCGGTTTCTTCATAGCATTCACTGTCGCCTTAAAAACAGACTCCAGATCAGGGGGAAACATTTCTGAAATCTGACCCCTGTCATGAAAAGTGCTGTAGATATTGTTCTGTACCACTCAGAGACAAAATTCCAACGGCTATAGAAACTAGAAAGTGTTTTCTATCCAATAATAACAATAATATGCATATTGTACGATCAAGAATTTAGCACGAGGCAGTTTAATTTGGAGACCCAAATATGCTAATGCGGAACAGCACCCCCTATAACCTACCCTAACCAGAAACCGTGGATGGATGGAAGTGCATTGGAGATGTTGTACCCACTGTGACTATTAAAACCTACCCTAACCAGAAACCGTGGATGGATGGAAGTGCATTGGAGATGTTGTACCCACTGTGACTATTAAAACCTACCCTAACCAGAAACCATGGATGAATGGCGGCATCCGCGAAAAACTGAAAACACGATCCACCGCATTTAACCATGGAAAGAGGTCTGGGAATATGTCTGAATATAAACAGTGTAGTTATTCCCTCCGCAAGGCAATCAAACAAGTGAAATGCCGGTACAGGGACAGGGTGGAGTCGCAATGCAACGGCTCAGACACAAGACGTACAGTATGTGGCAGGGTTCTACAGGAAATCGCAGACTACCAAAAGAAAACCAGCTACTTCACGGACACCGATGTCACGCCAGACAGACTAAACACCTTCTTTGCACGCTTTGAGGATAATACAGTGCCACCGTCGCGGCCCGCTAACAAGGACTGCGCCCCCCCTCTCTTACTCTGTAGCTGACATGAGTAAAACATTTAAACGTGTTAGCCCTCGCAAGGCTACTGGCCCAGATGGCATCCCTAGCCACGTCCTCAGAGCGTGCTCAGACCAGCTGGCTGGTGTGTTTACAGACATATTCAATCGCTCCCTATCCCAGTCTGTTGTCCCCACATGCTTCAAGATGGCTACCATTTTTCCTGTACCCAAGAAGGCAACGATAACTGAATTAAATGACTACAGCCCCGTAGCACTCACTTCTGTCATCATGAAGTGCCTTGAGAGACTAGTCAAGGATCATATCACCTCCACCCTACCTGATACCCTAGACCCACTTCAGTTTGCATACCGCCCCAATAGATCCACAGACAATGCAATCGCCACCACACTGCACACTGCCCTATCCCATCTGGACAAGAGGAATACCTATGTAAGAATGCTGTTCATTGACTACAGCACAGTATTCAACACCATAGTACCCTCCAAGCTCATCATCAAGCTTGAGGCCCTGGGTCTCAACCCCGCCCTGTGCAATTGGGTCCTGGAATTTCTGACAGGCCGCCCCACAGGTGGTGAAGGTAGGAAACAGCATCTCCACTTCACTGACCCTCAACACTGGGGCCCCACAAGGGTGCATGCTCAGCCCTCTCCTGTACTCCCTGTTCACCCACGACTGCGTGGCCATGCACGCCTCCAACTCACTCATCAAGTTTGCAGACGACACAACAGTAGTGTGCTTAATTACCAACAACGACGAGACAGCCTAGAAGGAGGAGGTGAGGGCTCTGGGAGTGTGGTGTCAGGAAAACAACCTCTCACTCAATGTCAGGAACTTCAGGAAACAGCAGAGGGAGCACCCCCCTATCCACATCGAAGGGACAGTAGTGGAGAAGGTGGACAGTTTTAAGTTCCTCGGCGTACACATCACAGACAAACTGAAACGGTCCAGCCATACAGACAGCGTTGTGAAGAAGGCGCAACGGCGCCTCTTCAACCTCAGGAGGCTGAAGAAATTTGGCTTGTCACCCAAATTCCTGAAAAACTTTTACAGATGCACAATCAAGAGCATCCTGTCGGGCTGTATCACAGCCTGGTACGGCAACTGCACCGCCCTCAACCGCAAGGCTCTCCAGAGCGTGGTGCGGTCTTCACAACACATCACCGGGGGCAAACTACCTGACCTCCAGGACACCTACAGCACCCGATGTCACAGGAAGGCCAAAAAGATCATCAAGGACATCAACCACCCGAGCCACTGCGTGTTTACCCCGCTTTAATCCAGAAGGAGAGGTCGGTACACGTGCATCAAAGCTGAGACGAGAGACTGAAAAGCAGCTTCTATCTGAAGGCCATCAGACTGCTATACAGCCATCACTAACACAGAGAGGCTGCTGCCTACATTGAGACCCAATCACTAGCCACTTTAATAAATGGATCACTAGTCACTTTATACAATGCCACTCTAAATAATGCCACTTTAATAATGTTTACGTATCTTACATTACTCATATCACATGTACAGTTCATCCACTCCACAAATTTCTTGTTAAATTATAGTTTTGGCAAGTCGGTTAGGACATCTACTTTGTGCATGACACAAGTAATTTTTCCAACAATTGTTTACAGACAGATTATTTCACTTATCATTCACTGTATCACAATTCCAGTGGGTCGGAAGTTTACATACACTAAGTTGACTGTGCCTTTAAACAGCTTGGAAAATTCCAGAAAATGATGTCATGGCTTTAGAAGCTTCTGATAGGCTAATTGACGTAATTTGAGTCAATTGGAGGTGTACCCGTCGATGTATTTCAAGGCCTACCTTTAAACTCAGTGCCTCTTTGCTTGACATCATGGGAAAATCAAAAGAAA
>NC_036846.1:22880797-22883366 GCF_002910315.2 Salvelinus sp. IW2-2015
ATCAGACAAGACCTCAGAAAAAAAACTGTAGACCTCCACAAGTCTGGTTCATCCTTGAGAGCAATTTCCAAACACCTGAAGGTACCACGTTCATCTGTACAAACAATAGTACGCAAGTATAAACACCATGGGACCACGCAGCCGTCATACCGCTCAGAAAGGAAAGGTCTCCTAGAGATGAACGTACTTTGGTGCGAAAAGTGCAAATCAATCCCAGAACAACAGCAAAGGACCTTGTGAAGATGCTGGAGGAAACAGGTAGAAAAGTATCTGTATCCACAGTGAAACGAGTCCTATATCGATATAACCTGAAAGGCCTCTCAGCAAGGAAGAAGCCACTGCTCCAAAACCGCCATAAAAAGCCAGACTACGGTTTGCAACTGCACATGGGACAAAGATTGTACTTTTTGAAGAAATGTCCTCTGGTCTGATAAAGATCCTGCTCTCGATTTTTTCAAATTCAAAACATAGGTATATATTTTACTGGTGCACAAAATGAACCGTGCATCAACATCAACACTGTGTGTTCAAAGAACAAAATCATCAAAACATGATTCTCTAGACTCTAGAGAGACCAGTCAAAGTTCCTATTAGAAAACCTTGACAAGTGCAACATGTCCCTGATTAAGAACAAGTTGTCTGCGAGCATCCCGGTACACAATAGGGTCTGGTCCTTGTGTACTATAGAGTCCAGATAGGACTTCAGTCTGTTAGCGAGGACCTTGGCAAATATCTTGCAGTCCGCACAGAGCAATGCCACAGGCCTCCAGTTCTTAAGTTTGCACAAGTCCCCTTTCTTGGGCAGGAGAGTCAGAGCCGCTCATCGGCAACTCTCCTACCCCCACGAACTCACGCATAAGAAGTCCAGTCCAATTATTCCCCAGAATTTGTTATAAAACTCCTCTGGGCGTCAAACGACCCCCGGTGCGCGGCTGGGGGACATCTGGGTTCCGGCCTCTGCCAGTTCATGGGACAACAGGGGAATGTCCATTCCATCCCTCTGTGCCAGAGAGAGCTTAGGGAGTTCTGCAAACTAAATCTGAGCACACATAGGATCACACATTTCTGCCCTATACAACGCAGTATATAACTCCACAGTCTGCTCCCGCATCTCCCCCACCACAGAGGTCACCCACCCAGCTGACAGCCCTAGACAATGCATACCCTTGGCTTCACTGCTCTGTCTTCTCCTTGAGCATGGATAACCTAGCTCTTACAAGTGCTCCGTTTGCTTTAACCTGGAAGAAACTGCCCAGGTCCCTATGTAATTCAGCTAAGTTAGCCTGGAGGCCTACATTGCCTTGCCCCACCAGCTCTACCTCCACTTCACTGATACTATGCTTGAGTTCCTCCAGTTCTCCTCTGAGGATGAGAGGGCTGTATACTGTTGACAGAAAATACAAATTTGGACTTTTCCCACATCCCACCATTGACTCAGAGACTCATACTCCTTTCTTCGCTGCTATACCTTTCCCAAAAAGTGGGGACACCTGAGCAAAAAGTGGCATCTTGTAAGAGATTTACATTAAACTTCCAATAGGATACATGCCGAGGCCCTGGTCAAATAGACAGCCGAGCCATGGTTATGTGGTGATCCGAAAAACCCACAAGGAGAATGGTAGCGCCCAGCAGCCTATTGCTCTGATACCTGGACATGTAAAACCCCACCGGAAGAATGGTAGCGCCCAGCAGCCTATTGCGCTGATTCCTGGACATGTAAAACCCCACNNNNAGAATGGTAGCGCCCAACAGCCTATTGCTCTGATTCCTGGACATGTAAAACCCCACCGGGAGAATGGTAGCGCCCAACAGCCTATTGCTCTGATTTCTGGACAAAACGATCGGGCTGCACTCACCCTAGCCCCAAAAACCTTCACCCATGTATACTGTCTGGTGTTGGGATGTCTAGTTCTCCAAACATCCACTAGGTCGAACTGATTAATGATGTCCCTTAACACCCCCACTGAGCCTGAATGAGGCTCCTCCCCATTTTTGTCTTTCGTAAAATCCATCATACAGTTTGAGTCCCTGCCGACCACCAGCATATCCTCAGGCACTACATGTGAGCGTTCCTGTCTAAGACACCCAAACAGAAGCCCCCACTCTCTCCCTGTGTTAGGCACAAACACATTTATAAGGACAAAACCCCAGTTGTTAATTAGTCTACCCCTACACAAGTAGTCTACCCCTACACACCTCCTTTGAGGAGCACATTTTTACATCTAGACAAAAGGACTTGTGGAAAGGACT
Source organism: Salvelinus sp. IW2-2015 (assembly GCF_002910315.2). Taxonomy (NCBI): domain Eukaryota; kingdom Metazoa; phylum Chordata; class Actinopteri; order Salmoniformes; family Salmonidae; genus Salvelinus; species Salvelinus sp. IW2-2015. Next base: position 22,883,048 of record NC_036846.1, read on the forward strand.
GCCCCCTGCACTAACATTTGTTCCATGGCTCAGCACACTTGCCCCTTTCCACCAGAGCCCCCAATCGACTTCATTCACAATAATCACTATGCGTCTCCTGCAGAAACAAGACCTGTACTTTTTTGTTTGTTTTACATATTCACCCAAGAGACTCTTCTTTCCCGCATCTCTGGCACCATTTATATTAAGTAAGTAATCTATAACATGACTAGACCCAGCCTCATCTACACCATCATCTATAGTATGACTAGACCCAGCCTCATCTACACCACCATCTATAGCCTGACTAGACCCAGCCTCATCTACATCACCATCTATA
>NC_036846.1:22884236-22887831 GCF_002910315.2 Salvelinus sp. IW2-2015
CCAATCTATAGCATGACTAGACCCAGCCTCCATCTACACCACATCTATACCATGACTAGACCCAGCCTCATCTACACCACCATCTATAGCAAGACTAGACCCAGCCTCATCTACACCACCATCTATAGCAGACTAGACCAGCCTCATCTACACCACCATCTATAGCATGACTAGACCCAGCAGCATCAACACCCACACTATAATGACTAGACCCAGCCTCATCAAACACCGATCATCTATAGCATGACTAGACCCAGCCTCATCTACACCACCATCTATAGCATTACTAGACCCAGTCTCATCTACACCACCATCTATACCATGACTAGACCCAGCCTCATCTACACCACCATCTATAGCATTACTAGACCCAGCCTCATCTACACCACCATCCTCCGTAATAAACGGAGGCAGATTCGCAACTACAACCCTTGTCGAAGGAGTTGAAAGAAAATAAATTGGCACCAACATATCCCTTACAAATGTTCCACTAGCAATCAGCCTACCCACCAAATTCACTATTTTCATGAACACAACCACAGCTTTGTTCATTCTATAAGCGGAATGTATAAATTCAGCTCCTACCTGTTCGCCGACAGCAGGCAGAACCTCCTCCACCTTAACTCCATTCTCAGGAACACACCTGAATCCATGCTGTAACAACAGTGTCTCCTCCGCGCTAGGCTGAGACGCCATCACGGAAACCACACCTTCCAAACCCCAGGAAAGTAAAACTCTGTACTCTTCCACCCTAACTTTGAAAAAAACCCAGCAGGTACCGCTAAACTAACAGTGTGTTAACCCTCCACCATAGAAAATAACATGTTTAAGAAAAGACCAGATAGAAGCAAGAAAATAAGTTAGGACAGCGCCCTTCACCCGACCTTTGAACTACAAAACACTCCCAGCATGCACTGAGAGAGAGAGAGGGGGAAGGAGAAAGAGAGAGAAAGAGGGAAGGAGAAAGAGAGGGAGAGAGGGATGGAGAAAGAGAGGGGGAGGGAGAAAGAAAGAGAGGGGGAGGGAGAAAGAAAGAGAGGGAGAGGGAGAGAGAGAGAAAGAGGGAGGGGGAGGGAAATACAAAGAGGGAGGGGAAAGAGAGAAAGAGAGAGTGAGGGAGAGGGACAGAGAAAGAGAGAGAGAGGGAGAAAGAGAGAGAGAGAATATTCCACGCTCAATGTGTTCAGTCACTGAGAAAATTCCAGCTTCAGCTATCGTCCAGAACAGGACAGAGTCAGTATTAGCTTCCGTGTCTGTGTGTGTGTGTGTGTGTCTGCTGTCTGCATTAAGATTAGTCCAATAGCGTAGAGAATGCTTGTCTTGGAAATTGACAAATAGATGAATCATGGACTCTATCTGCCAAATACCAACTAGTAGTACTTCAAACAATACAATAGCATGAGAATAGACTGAGATTAGACAGATAACAGCTGTTCCCCTGCCTAACACGTATTGACAGTGTGGAGAGTCCTGAGTGTCTGTGAGTTATTGTCAAGACTAGCCTGGGTACCAGTCATGTTTGGAGTGGCAGGGATTAGCATTATGGGACAAACATACTGGTACCCAGGCTATTGTCAGACTGTCTGCTGGTGTTTTTTGTTACATTCTACAACATCACTGTGTCACCGCCACCAAACCATTTCTCCAGGCTATTCTTCTTCGTTGGTGTCATCTGTTAGTGTTCTAAATGATCTGGCCAAAAATGAAGCAAACATGTAAATAATGTGGATAGTCATTTCACCAGAGCACTGCTCTCCTGAAACATTTGACTAGATTTTTGTAATGGAGATTGTTTTGTAAATCCTTGTCTTTTTAAAAAGTGTGTTTTGTATGAATCCTTGCATTTTTGTCAATGTTTGTTTGAATGTTCTTTTTTTTAATTTGAGTAAAACAAAATATGTCCAGTTCAGATCACATGGTCTGGTCATCTGAAGTGTTCAGTATTGTAACGCATCAGTCCATTCTTATCTCATTGACCAATCCCAGATTGACTAACCCCTACACCCTAACTTCTACACCCTACACACTTCCCCTAGACAGACACTCCCTACACAGATCTGAACTGAAAGGGTGTCACACAGACAGGAAGTAGATGTCAGCATTATGGCAACAATTCCAGCTGGCCTATCAAAAGACAAAATGGAGTTACAGGGATTAACATATTGCTATTCCAATGCTTTCAGATCTACACAACAAATTCATACGTGCTACGGATCTACTTACATTGGGCACATGTATTTAAAGCAGGTTTCAGAGTCATGTTCCTCATCAGCATTTAACAGAACCGAGAGATTCTCCCTGCACAGTAAAACGTATCACTGACTCAGAAGAGAGACTTCAACCAACAGTCAGTGAAGTAGAGCAGTGCCCACAGCTTTGACATGGATAGTTATTAAGACAGTAATGGAGGTGTTTCAATATAAACCCAGTCACTGTCAGACACGACACTTAGTTATTATGAAGACTAGGATGGTCCACCATCTCTGTGTGTTACCTAGATGTCCTCCCTCCACCACTCCCCTCTCCCTTCCTCCACCACTCCCCTCTCCCTTCCTCCCTCCCTCTTTCTATCTCAGTAGAGTTCACATTAGACTATTGTATTGTCACATTCAGAGTAGCACTGATTTCTACTCTTGTTTAAGCCACAGTGTTTAATGTGCATGTTGATAACCTGTTGACGAGGTGTCCCTCATAACTATATGTTTATTTATGCCTTTCACTTTGCTGTATCCCAGAGTATTCCTGTTGCCACCAGCTACCATCAGAATGATCCACCAGTTTGGAAATCGCATATTGATAAATACATTTTTTCCCGTGGAAAATGTTTGCGGGATTGTTGTTTTTCAATAAACGAGTCACCCCATCTCCTCTCTGTGTGTCTCACACACACGTCCACACCACAAACAACACACACACAACACACACACAAACAACAACACACACCACACCAACCACCACACCCTGGGGAGTGGATGACAGATGGGTCTGTTCTGACACATTAGTCAGATTTGAGACCACACACACCCACACACACACACACACCACACACCACACAACACAACATGCTTCATAAATTAATATTTTTTTGAGGAGGTCCAGTCTGATACGCCTCTCTGCATAGTAAAGTCATCTCATCCAACCCTCTCTGCCCGCTGTACACCAATTACATTCTTCCACAGTTTATTACATCGGATTGGTTGCACTCTGATTTCTATGTGTTTTGTCTGAAATGACAGCCTGTGTACTCCACTGGTGAAGGACAGATTCGCAGGCGTGCGTGTGTGCGTGTGTGTGTGTGTGTGTGTGTGTGTGTGTGTGTGTCTGTGTGTGTCTGTGTGTGTGTCTGTGTGTATGTGTGGTGTGTGTTGTGTGTGTGTGTGTGTGTGTGTGTGTGTGTGTGTGTGTGTGTGTGTGTGTGTGTGTGTGTGTGTGTGTGTGTGTGTGTGTTGTGTGTGTGTCTGTGTGTGTGTGTGTGTGTGTGTGTGGTGTGTGTGTGTGTGGTGTGGTGAAAGCAGAGATGGCAGAAATTGTATTAAAGTGATTGGGTCTATCCTACTCAAAAATACGGCAGTGGTTATTGTCATGGCTCTTCTGA
>NC_036846.1:22887995-22910942 GCF_002910315.2 Salvelinus sp. IW2-2015
TGAAGGGGATGCCCGAGGGAGTGATGGAGAGTGAGATGGAGTGAGAGAAAGAGTGATGGAGAGAGAGTGATGAAGAGAGAGTGATGGAGAGAGAGGGATGGATCGAGAGAGCGATGGAGCGAGAGAAAGAGTGATGGAGTGTGAGAGAGCGTGATGGAGAGAGAGTGATGGAGAGAGAGAGTGATGGAGAAAAGTAATGGAGAGATGGAGATGGAGAGAGAGATGGAGAGAGAGAGATGGAGAGAGAGTGCGAGCTCCCTCCCACCCCCCCTCTCTCGCTCTCTCTCCACCCCAGGGCAGGTACACTCATCTGTTATCTGGCTTGGTCCCGAGACGCCCCCGTGGAGACGTTACTGTGGGTTTATTAAAGCCTTCTCCTGTTGTGTGTGGTGTCTGTGCCACAGGGGCCTAGCTATTGTTCTGAAATGGAGTCAACATCACAAAATATAGTTACAGCTTTCTGCAGCAATAGAGAGACAAAGGATGTGGTCTGCTAGGGTTTGTCTAGTCTACAGTTTCCTTTGAGCCAGACAAGCTCAACCATGGCCCAAATGTATGCACATATGACTGTAAGTCACTATGAATTAAATAATTTGCTAATGGCATATACAGTATTATATATTATCTAGGATCATGCAACACCTCCCTACTTGAAATGCACATGATCATTATCAGTCACAGAGTCATTATCAGTCATTATCAGCAGAGTGTTCTAGCATTACTGGAGACCAGCATTCACGATAAACGCTGCGTATGTCGGCTCAAAGGAAAATGACCTTTACATTTCAATCACGCTGAACCACGCTGAACTTCAGCGATACGGATTGAATCAGACCCGAAATCAAAGTTTCTAATAGCTGAGTTATTAGCTACAATGAACCCAGCTTGTCTGTAACACCTTTCTACCCGGAGTCTACACAATCACCTTCATCACCATCATCATCACCATCATCATCATCATCATCACCACCATCATCATCATCATCAACAGGAAGTCAACAGTGAATTCATGGAATGATAAGAATGAAGGAGATGAGTGAATCCTCTGGGTGATTTGTTAATATCTCCTCTGGGTGATTTGTTAATATCTCCTCTGGGTGATTTGTTAATATCTCCTCTTGGTGATTTGTTAATATCTCCTCTGGGTGAGTTGTTAATATACTCCCTCTGGGGATTTGTTAAATATCTGTCTGGGTGATTTGTTATATCTCCTCTTGGTGATTTGTTAATATCTCCTCTGGGTGATTTGTTAATATCTCCTCTGGTGAGGTTGTTATATTCCTCTGGGTGATTTGTTAATATCTCCTCTGGTGATTTGTTAATATTTCCTCTTTGGTGATTTTGTTAATATCTCCTCTGTGATTTGTTAATATCTCTCTGGGTGATTTGTTAATATCTCCTCTGGGTGAGTTGTTAATATCTCCTCTGGGTGAGTTGTTAATATCTCCTCTGGGTGATTTGTTAATATTCCTCTGGGTGATTTGTTAAATCTCTGGTGATTGTTAATATCTCCTCTGGTGATGTTAAATTCTCCGTGATTTGTTAATATCTCTCTTGGGTGATTGTTTATATTCTGTGGGTGATTTGTTAATATCTCCTCTGGTGAGTGTTTGTTAATATCCTCTGGGTGTGATTTGTTATATCTCCTCTGGGTGATTTGTTAATTCTTCCTCTGGGTGATTTGTTAATATCTCCTCTGGGTGAGTTGTTAATATCTCCTCTGGGTGAGTTGTTAATATCTCCTCTGGGTGAGTTGTTAATATCTGACACTAAATACACAAGAGGGACATGAGAGTAAAGAAATACATTTTATTATTACATTCAAAATAATTGTAATTAATTTATTATCATATTAGAAGTGGTTTAAAATCGTATCATGTTTATACAGTACCAGTCAAAAGTTTGGAAACACCTACTCATTCAAGGGTTTTTCTTTATTTTTTACAAATTTCTACATTGTAGAATAATAGTGAAGACATCAAAACTATGAAATAACACATATGGAATCATGTAGTAACCAAAAAAGTGTTAAACAAATACAAATATATTTAATATTTGAGATTCCTCAAAGTAGCCACCCTTTGCCTTGATGACAGCTTTGCACACTCTTGGAATTCTCTCAACCAGCTTCATGAGGTAGTCACCTTGAACGCATTTCAATTAACTAGTGTGCTTTGTTAAAAGTTCATTTGTGCAATTTCTTTCCTTCTTAATGCGTTTGAGACAATCAGTTGTGTTGTGACAAGGTAGGGGTGGTATACAGAAGATAGCTCTATTTGGTAAAAGACCAAGTCCATATTATGGCAAGAACAGCTCAAATAAGCGAAGAGAAATGACAGTCCATCTTTAAGACGTGAAGGTCAGTCAATACGGAAAATTTCACGAACTGAAAGTTTCTGCAAGTGCAGTCGCAAAAACCATGAAGCGCTATGATGAAACTGGCTCTCATGAGGACCGCCACAGGAAAAAAATCCAGAGTTACCTCTGCTGCAGAGGATAAGTTCATTAGAGTTACCAGCCTCAATAAGTGCTTCACAGAGTTCAAGTAACAGACACATCTCAACAGCAACTGTTCAGAGGAGACTGCGTGAATCAGGCCTTCATGGTCGAATTGCTGCAAAGAAACCACTACTAAAGGACATCAATAAGAAGAAGAGACTTGCTTGGGCCAAGAAACACGAGCAATGGACATTAGACCGGTGGAAATCTGTCCTTTGTTCTGATGAGTCCAAATTTGCGATTTTTGGTTCTAAGCCCTGTGTCTTTGTGAGACGCAGAGTAGGTGAACAGATGATCTCTGCATGTGTCGTTCCCACCCTGAAGCATGGAGGAGGAGGTGTGATGGTGTGGGTGTGCTTTGCTGGTGACACTGTCAGTGATTTATTTAGAATTCAAGGCACACTTAACCAGCATGGCTACCACAGCATTCTGCAGCAATACACATCCCATCTGGTTTGCACTTAGTGGGACAATCATTTGTTTTTCAGCAGGACAATGACCCAACACACCTCCAGGCTGTGTAAGGGCTATTTGACAAAGAAGGAAAGTGATAGAGAGATGCATCAGATGACCTGGCCTCCACAATCACCTGACCTCAACCCAATTGAGATGCTTTGGGATGAGTTGGACCACAGAGTGAAGGACAAGCAGCTAACAAGTGCTCAGCATATGTGGGAACTCCTTCAAGACTGTTGGAAAAGCATTCCAGGTGAAGCTGGTTGAGAGAATGCCAAGAGTGTAAAAAGCTGTCATCAAGGCAAAGGGTGGCTACTTTGAAGAATCTCAAATATAAAATATATTTTGATTTGTTTAACACTTTTTTTGGTTACTACATGATTCCATATGTGTTATTTCATAGTTTTGATGTCTACACTATTATTCTACAATATAGAAAATAGTAAAAAATAAGGAAAAACCCTTGAATGAGTAGGTGTGTCCAGACTTTTTACTGGTATTGTAACTTGGGGTGTATACATTTTAGTTCACAATAAATATTTTAGTTACTGTTAATATACAGTACATGTATAATTTATATATCATTTCATCCTCTACATGTTCATACTTTAAAACAGTGGTCACCAAACTTTTCTAAGCCGAGATCACTTTGAGTCAAAATTCCGCTCAGAATGTTTTTAAACATGATTAAACTAAATGTAAGGTTAGCCTATGCAACATTAACCAGTTCAAGCAGTTCTGTAGCAATGAGGCTTGTGCAGTAGACTGTAGGCCTAATACATTATCACTGTATACTGGCTATGCTAGGATTGCCCTGCCACTGTTATTCTTCCATTTTAAAATGCAATTAAAAACTTGAGGTATATGAGCCACTGGTAATAGATAATTTGTTGTATTACTTGTGAGGCACAGCTGAGTGAGCATAAATTGAAACAATTTGCTTTCTTTATCTTACTGGACTGATGGTGCCTGCATCTGATGGTCAGTCTCAGTGGAGGGAGTGCATCAGAGGATCTGCCTCTCACCGTCGGACAGTCCCTCAGCTTTCCCCCCTCCACTAAGACTGACCAAAATGGTCTTTTAGCTAATGGCGAAACTCGATTCACATTGCATTATTTCTGCCTCATACAGAAAATCATGTTCTTACACTTCTAACCAGAGAAATAATTTTAAAAAAACACACAGCTAATAATAACAAGACTATCAATATGCTTTCCTGCTCATTCATTGAATCTGCAGTGCTTGTTGCAGTGCGAGGGATCAAGTGCATTTTTCATTTTATTAGCGTTGAATAAAAAGTGTTGACATATGCTGAATAAAAACGTAGGGCTCTATTCAATCAGATCTAATTTAGCCAACATCCGCATAGCGGTTCTTTAGGTGGTGCCGGAGCTGGAACTAGAGGTGTTAAATCCACAAGAGCCTCCAGGCATTATACCTAAAGCGGACTTGGCCATTGAAGGCACAAAGTCGCATTAAGAGAAATCCCACGCAGCCCTGTTTACAAGTTCGAACACTGGAATGCGAGATGTAATCGACACCTTTAATGATTTTCAATTTGAGCGTCATTATTTCTGTATAGCCGACACTTTCTCGTTCTGAACTTTTAACGCGATCCGGACGAGTGTGGCTTTGTGACGATGCTCCAATGCAGTTCAATCTCAGACACCGCTAAAACATCAGCTATGCGGGTGTCGGCTATCGCCGGTTAATTCTTGATCTGATTGAATCTAGGCCATAAACACGAACTCAGTCATAACAACAGCAGCTCGTTGCTGTAGTCTCTCTTTAGTCATGGTTTTAGACATTTTGAAATCACAGTATCAATTTACTTTGCTGTGTGCACAAGGAAGCTGCAGGCACATGGTGATCTGAGCAATCTGATTGGCTAGCGGTATTAGGTGCAAGGTGCACTTGATTTGATCACTGGGCACGCAGAGTAGGCAGAGTTTGTACCTTCAGACACATGAAATGGTTAAAAAATGGGAACATTTCGACTACCCAGGTACACAGGGCAGCTGAAACAAGTGCACCTACCAGCAACAGCACGAGACAGAAAAAAAGTAGGAATGCAAGGCTTTATCATTAGTTGTTTTATAGAAATGTTTGGCGATTGACTAGGAATGCCTCGGAGACCACTGCTTTACAATACGATGAATACATGTATGTGTGTAAAATAATACAGGACTTTGACAACAGAATAGTTCAACAGTGTCTATATAAAGACGCATCATTTATATCAAATCAAATCAAATTTTATTTGTCACATGCTAACCATGTGTATGTGACAAATACGATTTGATTTGATTTGATATAAAGACGCATCAGTCATGTTTCATGATGGAACATTACACTTTATTACATCACTGTCTCAATGTCAAGAGAATCTAAAGTTCCACTTCCTTACTCTTTTTACAACACTGGTGTCTCTTTAGATGTGCTGACTGACCGAAACTCTTCCCACACTAGGAGCAGTGGAACAGCTTCTCTCCTGTGTGAGTGAGCTGGTGTGTTCTGAGATGTATCTTTTGACTGAAACACTTCCCACACTGGGAGCAGTGGAACGGCTTCTCTCCTGTGTGAGTGAGATGATGTGTTCTGAGACTACCCCCTGTAGTGAAACTCTTCCCACACTGGGAGCAGTGGTTTGATCGTGGCTTGTCCATCTCCCTCTGTTTCCTGGTGGGAGCTGGGTTGAATGAACCTGTGGTGGTTCCATGGTGTTGTGAGCTGAGAAATAATGAAGCAATAATGAGTATCAATGAGTAATAATGAAGTAATAATGAGTATTAATGTGTAATAACGGGTAATAATTAGTAATAAGGAAGTAATAATACGTATCAATGAGTAATATAGAAGTAATAATGAGTAGCAATGTGTAATAATGAAGTAATATGGAGTAATAGTTGAGTAATCATGAGTATTAATGAGGTGCTACTGAGTATTAATGAAGTAATACTGGGTATTAATGAAGTAATACTGAGTAATAGTGAGTCGTGATTAAGTAATCATGAGTATTAATGAAGCAATAATGGGCATTGATGAAGTACTAATGAGTAATAATGAAGTAATAATGAGTAATACTGGGTATTAATGAGTAATAGGAGGTAAATAGAAAATGAATGTAAGAGGAGTGAACAGAGGAGGACAAAGTAAGGGCARAGAGAGMGGGATGAAGAGAGGAGGAAGAGTGGAGAAATGACCTTTAGCAGAGCTCTTTTTGTCCCAGAGGTAGTCGAAGACAATGCCCARGTCTCTGGCGTACTCCTCTCCGTACCAAACCAACAGCTCCTCTCCAACAGCTATGGGCTTACAGCAGCGATACAGAATCCCTCCTCTGTACTGGAAGGACACCCGATTCTGTTCTTCTTCACGACGAGCACAGTTCACATACCTGAGAAAGAGAGAGAGACAGAGACACAGAGAGAGAGAGAGAGAGAGAGAGAGAGAGACACAGAGAGAGAGAGAGAGAGAGAGAGACAGCGAGAGAGAGAGAGAGAGAGAGGGATAGAGAGAGAGACAGCGAGAGAGAGAGAGACAGAGACAGAGAAAGAGCAGTAGGGGGTTAATTATGTACATGAGATTGAGGTTATCAACAATCAAATAGAGTATGAAACAGGTAGGTGCAATTTACCACAATCTGCCACCATCTACCACAAAGTGTTGCGGCATAAAGCTCAACACTTTTAATTGAGGAACCACTGTAGGTACAGAGAGAAACAGAAGGAGGAAGAAGACTGTGAGACTTCCTCTGTACTTCAGTGTTGCTCACCTCATCCAGTTGGAGTGAGTGTCTCTCCCAGCATCGATGTAGTCGTCCCAGTGTCTACTCTTGTAGATCTGAGGAAAACAACTATTTATATTTACAGTTTTGATCAGGTTGGTAAAAATTAAAGAAAGCCAATGACACACAGTAACGTACACACACACACACACACACACACACACAACACACACACACACACACACACACACACACACACACACACACACACACACACACACACACACACACACACACACCACACACCACAACAACACAAACAACACACACACACACACACACACACACACACACACTCCTCTCACCACTCTCCATGGCTTGGTCCTTGACTGTGAGCTCTCCTTCATAAGGGATGTCAGGGACGAAGAGGGGAGGACCATGGACCACTCCTCCATGGAGAATGACTTGCCGTCCTCACAGTCTGGGAGAGAGAAAGAGAAACAGAACATGTTATACATCAGTTAATATGATGATGATGAAGACATGCATAAAAAAAATATAAAACACCAGTGTGGTTGAGAGAAAGAGAGTAGGAAAATAAAGAGAGGAACAAACAGGGAGGATACATTTCTGCATAAGAGCGTCCACTAAATGCCCAGAGGATAAAATGAAATGTGGGTAGATTTAGGTGAGAGTGTTTATTTCACCAGCCACGAAGAGATCCAATCCCAAACCTCAATGGGTCACAACCTCTGTTACCACGGTGACCTCCCACCCCTTAAAGGGGCAACCGAACATTTTGTCTCCTCTGATATGAGATGAAATGAAACTGAGCAATATAACTCATTACTTCCTAGGAATACATTTCTTGTTTTAGAAACATTAAAAAGCATGGTCATCATGGTTTTGTGTTTAAAAAAAATATATAATTATGGCACAGTTAACATAAATTAAATATATATAATGATATATCAAAAGAGGTCCTGAAATCAGGATCACTAATATACATTCTACATGGACTGTCACACCCTGACCGTAGATTGTTTTGTATGTTTCTATTTTTGTTTGGTCAGGGTGTGATGTGGGTGGGCATTCTATGTTTGTATGTCTAGGTTTTGTATTTCTATGTGTTTGGCCTGGTATGGTTCCCAATCAGAGGCAGCTGTCTATCGTTGTCTATGATTGAGAACCATACTTAGGTAGCCTGTTTTCCCACTGTTAGTTGTGGGTGGTTATTTTCTGTTTTGTGTTTTGTGGCACCTTGCAGAACTGTTCGTTTGTCGTTTTGTTGTTTTTGTTCGTGTGTTCATCTTTATTAAAAGTATTATGGATACGTACCACGCTGCACTTTGGTCCTCTTCTCCTTCTCCCGACGATATTCGTTACAGAACCACCCACCAAAAAAGGACCAAGCAGCGTGGTAAGGAGGAGCAGCGCGATCTGGAGAAATGGACATGGGAGGAGATATTGGACGGTAAGGAACCCTGGGCACAGGCTGGGGAATATCGCCGCCCCAAAGAAGAACTGGAGGCAGCTAAAGCTGAGCGGCGGCGATATGAGGAGTTAGCACGGCAGCGCAACAGGAACGAGAGGCAGCACAGGGGGTGATTGGCGGAGTCAGGCGAGAGACCTGAGCCAACTCCCCGTACTTACCGAAAGAAGCGTAGTACTGGTCAGGCACCGGGTTATGCGGTGAAGCGCACGGTGTCGCCAGTGCAAGTGCCATACGAGAGTGGGCATCCAGCCAGGGCTTATTGTGCCGGCTCAGCGTGTTTGGTTTCCGGTACGCCGTTTCGGCCCAGGGTATCCTGCGCCGGCTCTGCGTGCTGTGTCTCCGGGGCGCTGGGAGGGTGCAGTGCGCCCTATGCCTGCGCTCCGCCCGTGCCGGGCGAATGTGGGCATTGAGCCTAAGAGAGAGGTGCGAGTGGTATGCACCAGATCTCCAGTGCTCCCCCACAACCCGGTTCAACCTGTGCCTGCACTCTGGAGGGTCCGGGCTAAAGTGGTCATCCAGCCTGGAGGAGTGGTACCAAGGCTGCGCACCAGAGCTCCAGTGCTTCCCCACAGCCCGGTCCATCCGGTGCCTCTTCCACGCACCAGGCCTCCTGTAGGTCTCCCCAGCCTGGTGGGCCCTGTGGCAGCCCCATCCACCAGGCTGTCTCTCCGTCTCCTCTCTCCAGGTTCTCCCTCCTGTCCGGAGCTGCCAGAGCCGCCCGTCAGTCCGGAGCTGCCAGAGCCGCCCGTCAGTCCGGAGCTGCCAGAGCCGCCCTCCTGTCCGGAGCTGCCAGAGCCGCCCTCCTGTCCGGAGCTGCCAGAGCCGCCCTCTTGTCCGGAGATGCCAGAGCCGTACGTCAGTCCGGAGGCGCCAGAGCCGTACGTCAGTCCGGAGGCGCCAGAGCCGTCCGTCAGTCCAGAGGCGCCAGAGCCGTCCGTCAGTCCAGAGGCGCCACTCACTCCAGACTCGACCATCAGTCCAGTGGCGTCCTCTAATCCTGGGTCGGCGGTGAGGGTTCCCGCTCCAGAGGAATTATTAAAGTGGGCCGAGCCAGAATTGGAGCGGGGTCCACGTCCCTCACCGGGGGGGGGGGGTACTGTCACGCCCTGACCGTAGATTGTTTTGTATGTTTCTATTTTCGTCCTTCTCCCGACGATATTCGTTACATGGACACCGTTCTCTTAGAACAAACCAAAAGCTACACGTATCTAGAAACTAATATCAGCAACACAGGTAGCTTTCACATGGCTGTGAATGAGCTGAGAGACAAAGCAAGAAGAGCATTCTAAGCCATTAAAAGGAACATTAAAATCTAAATTCCAATTAGAATCTGGCTCAAAATGTTCCAATCAGTAATAGAACCAATTGTTCTATCTCCTAAGGGGAGAGCATACTACACAAGGAAACTCTCAAAGCTGCTAATGAGAACCTTGACGACCTTGTACCTAGCCGCTGGGGATTCTGGTGGGGTGCCCCCATCCAGGCAGTGGCAGTGCTGGCAACACTAGCTGCAGTAACCCATGGGGAGGGGGTCACACTCGGACATTCAGAGAGTTTTTTTTTTATTGTGACGCTGGTGGCACAAAATCAAATTCTGACTGCATGGAGATGCTTGGGAATATGGTCAATACGGGTGACCGTATTGTGTGTATTTCAGGGAAAAGGTGTACATTTGACCTCCATCATCTAGGATGTGACAATGGTTAATAAAATCTCTCAATTTCTGCTCATTTTTTTGCGCGGTCTTGCAGGCCTTCTCATGCAGCTGCAACTGTAAGTGCATTTGTAAATCAAGACTTTTCTTGAGTTGGGCTCTGGGATGGTGCAATTGTTGAGAAAGTGAGCTTATGGTTGTGTGGGGGGAAAGGGTTGAGTGTGTGTGGGTGTATGTGTGTATCCCACAACTGTTGTGAAGGAGTAAAAGATGTTAGGGACAATAGAGGATGATCCACAGCTATATATAATACAAATCCGATGGTGTGAGGGCGATGGAAATGCACATTGCAGTTGATCTACTTCAATTTGGTAAATGGCATTGTGTGCTCTTTTCAAAGGATGGATCCCAGTCGGTTATGCCCCTATGGGATACAGGGGTCGAGGGTGGCTGCCGGGCCATTGGGATGACAACCCAACACGGGAATGAGGAGGGCTTTTAGCGGGTGGATAGTAGGGGCACCAATTGAGGTTTACTTAGTAGCAAGTGCAAATATCATCGGTACAGCTATATAGACACTCAATCATCATGTTACTTTTTAATGGTATGTTTACAAAACATATTTTGATCAAAAGATGAAAGTTTGGTCTCATTATGGTAAGTGGTGAAATAAGTATAGCCAGTTATAATTGTAATGGCTAGCAGATAATACAGAAAAAGATTATCAGTATTTACCTGGCTAAAAGAGAAGGAATATAATATCTATTGTTTACAGGAAACCCATTCAACAATTTTAGATGAAGTTCTGTGGAAAAAGAACGGGGGGTGCAATATATATTTCTCCCATTGGCAAAGAAATTCAAAAGGGGTGATGGTTTTAATTAACAATAATTTTGATCCAAATGTGCAATTGTCCAAACAGATCCTCAAGGTAGATGGATTATTTAAAATATGTTATTGGACAATAAACAGATATAGCTTATTAAACTATACGGTCCGAATAATGATGATCCAAGCTTCTTTGAAAATATATATAAGAATTTATCATCTCTACAAAGCAACATTAGACTCTATTATTATGGTGGGAGATTTTAATACGGTCTTAATACCTCTATGGAACGGAAAGGAAATCACACTACAAACTATCACCCTCGCGGCACTTAAGGAAATCATGAATGTCATGGATATATTGGAATTAGTGGATATATGGAGACTTAAATACCCTGACTAGTGAGATATACATGACGGAGGCTTAATCAAGCTAGTCGTCTTGACTACTTTCTTATACCATTCTCTCTGCACCAAAAGATAAAAAAGTGTTGATAGGGGACAGAATGCGGTCGGATCATCACACTAATTGGCATATACACTGCTCAAAAAAATAAAGGAACACTTAAACAACACAATGTAACTCCAAGTCAATCACACTTCTGTGAAATCAAACTGTCCACTTAGGAAGCAACACTGATTGACAATAAATTTCACATGCTGTTGTGCAAATGGAATAGACAAAAGGTGGAAATTATAGGCAATTAGCAAGACACCCCCAAAAAGGAGTGATTCTGCAGGTGGTGACCACAGACAACTTCTCGTTCCTATGCTTCCTGGCTGATGTTTTGGTCACTTTTGAATGCTGGCGGTGCTCTCACTCTAGTGGTAGCATGAGACGGAGTCTACAACCCACACAAGTGGCTCAGGTAGTGCAGTTCATCCAGGATGGCACATAAATGCGAGCTTGTGGCAAAAAGGTTTGCTGTGTCTGTCAGCGTAGTGTCCAGAGCATGGACGGCGCTACCAGGAGACAGGCAGTACATCAGGAGACGTGGAGGCCGTAGGAGGGCAACAACCCAGCAGCAGGACCGCTACCTCCGCCTTTGTGCAAGGAGGTGCACTGCAGAGCCCTGCAAAATGACCTCCAGCAGGCCACAAATGTGCATGTGTCTGCTCAAACGGTCAGAAACAGACTCCATGAGGGTGGTATGAGGGCCCGAGTCCACAGGTGGGGGTTGTGCTTACAGCCCAGCACCGTGCAGGACGTTTGGCATTTGCAGAGAACACCAAGATTGGCAAATTCGCCACTGGCGCCTCGTGCTCTTCACAGATGAAACGCCAGGGTTCACACGGAGCACATGAGCACATGTGACATACGTGACAGAGTCTGGAGACGCCGTGGAGAAYGTTCTGCTGCCTGCAACATCCTCCAGCATGACCGGTTTGGCGGTGGGTCAGTCATGGTGTGGGGTGGCATTTCTTTGTGGGGCCGCACAGCCCTCCATGTGCTCGCCAGAGGTAGCCTGACTGCCATTAGGTACTGAGATGAGATCCTCAGACCCCTTGTGAGACCATATGCTGACATATGCACATTTGTGGCCTGCTGGAGGTCATTTTGCAGGGCTCAATTAAAGGTTATATTTTTGTCAAAATGTTGAATGAAAGACCAAGAGGATAAACAGCAAAGAAATTTTTTCACAGCCCGTTTTGCTCATACAGTTGAAGTCGGAGGTTTACATACACTTAGGTTGGAGTCATTAAAACTAATTTTCAACCACTCCACAAATTTCTTCTTAACAAACTATAGTTTTGACAAGTCGGTTAGGACATCTACTTTGTGCATGACACAAGTAATTTTTCCAACAATTGTTTACAGACAGATTATTTCACTTATAATTCACTGTATCACAATTCAAGTGGGTCAGAAGTTTACATACACTAAGTTAACTGTGCCTTTAAACAGCTTGGACAATTTCAGAAAATTATGTCATGGCTTTAGAAGCTTCTGATAGGCTAATTGACATCATTTGAGTCAATTGGAGGTGTACCTGTGAATGTATTTCAAGCCCTACCTTCAAACTCACTTCCTCTTTGCTTGACATCATGGGAAAATCAAAAGAAATCAGCCAAGACCTCAGAAAAAAAATTGTAGACCTCCACAAGTCTGGTTCATCCTTGGGACCCCACAGAGCCCCAGGACAGCAACACAATTAGACCCAACCAAATCATGAGAAAACAAAAAGATAATTACTTGATACTTTTTGGCCCTAAACAGAGAGTACACAGTGGCAGAATACCACTGACCACTGTGACTGACCAAACCTAAGGAAGCTAAAGCTTTGACTATGTACAGACTCAGCGAGCATAGCCCTCCATAGGCAGACCTGGCTTTCAAGAGAAGACAGGCTATGTGCACACTGCCCACAAAATGAGATGGAAACTGAGCTGCACTTCCTAACCTCCTGCCAAATGTCTGACCATATTAGAGACACACATTTCCCTCACATTACACAGATCCACAAAAAAATTGAAAACAAATCCGATTTTGATTCACTCCCATATCTACTGGGTGAAATACCACAGTGTGCCATCACAGCAGCAAGATTTGTGACCTGTTGCCACAAGAAAAGGGCAACCAGTGAAGAACAAACACCATTGTAAATACAACGCATATTTATGCTTATTTATTTTCACTTTTGTACTTTAACCATTTGTACAGAGTTACAACACTATATATACATAATATGACATGTGTAATGTCTTTATTCTTTTGGAACTTCTGTGAATGGAATGTTTACCGTTCATTTTTATTGTTTATTTCACTTTTGTATACTATCTACCTCACTTGCTTTGGCAATGTTAACATATGTTTCC
This sequence comes from Salvelinus sp. IW2-2015, assembly GCF_002910315.2. NCBI lineage: Eukaryota > Metazoa > Chordata > Actinopteri > Salmoniformes > Salmonidae > Salvelinus > Salvelinus sp. IW2-2015. Next base: position 22,901,469 of record NC_036846.1, read on the forward strand.
CATGCCAATAAAGCCCCTTGAATTGAATTGAATTGAGAGAGAAGGAAAGAGAGAGAGAGAGAGATAGAGATAGAGAGATAGATAGAGAGAAAGCGAGAACGATAGATAGATAGATAGATAGATAGATAGATAGATAGAGAGAGAGAGAGAGAGAGAGAGAGAGAGAGAGAGAGAGAGAGAGAGAGAGAGAGAGAGAGAGAGAGAGAGAAGCGAGAGTGATAGCCTAGTAGTAGTCTATTAGTAGTATCCTAGTAGTAGCCTAGTAGTGGCCTAGTAGTACTCTAGTAGTAATATAGCGGTAGTTCTGCTAATGTGTAGTCTAGGAGTAGTCTAGTAGTAGTCTAGTAGTAGTAGCCTAGTAGTAGCCTAGTAGTACTCTGGTAGTAGTAGTAACCTAGTAGTAGTCCAGTAGTAGTCTAGTAGTAGTAGTCTAGTAGTAGTAGCCTAATAGTAGTCTAGTTGTAGTATCGTAGTAGTCTAGTAGTAGTCTAGTAGTAGTCTAGTAGTAGTCTAGTTGTAGGATCGTAGTAGTCTAGTAGTAATCTAGTTGTAGTCTAGTAGTAGTCTAGTAGTAGTCTAGTAGTAGTCTAGTAGTAGTAGCTAGTTGTAGTCTAGTAGTAGTCTAGTAGTAATCTAGTTGTAGTATAGTAGTAGTCTAGTAGTAGTCTAGTAGTAGTCTAGTAGTAGTCTAGGTAATCTAGTTGTAGTATAGTAGTAGTCTAGTAGTAGTCTAGCAGTAGTCTAAGTGTAGTCACTAGTTATAGTCTAGTAGTAGTCTAGTAGTAGTCTAGTAGTAGTCTAGTAGTAGTCTAGTAGTAATCTAGTTGTAGTCTAGTAGTAGTCTAGTAGTAGTCTAGTAGTAGTCACCTAGTAGTGTCTAGTTGTAGTCTAGTAGTAGTCTAGTAATAGTCTAGTAGTAGTCTAGTAGTAGTAGCCTAGTAGTAGTCTAGTTGCAGTCTAGTGTAATCTAGTAGTAGTATCCTAGTAGTAGCTAGTAGTAGTCTAGTAGTAGTACCTAGTAGTAGCCTAGGAGTAGTATAGTAGTAGTAGCCTAGTATATTAGTAGTAGCCTAGTAGTACCTAGTAGTTATATAGCGGTGCTTGCTAGTTGTAGTAGTCTAGTAGTAGTCTAGTAGTAGTATAGTAGTAGCCTAGTAGTTGTAGCCTAGTAATAGCCTAGTAGTAGTCTAGTAGTAGTAGTAACCTAGTAGTAGTCTAGTTGTAGTCTGTAGTAAGTCTAGGAGCAGTCTAGTTTGTAGCCGATTAGTAGCCTAGTAGTAGTCTGGTAGTAGTCTAGTAGTAACCTAGTAGTAGTCTAGTAGTAGTCTAGTATAGTGCCAGTAGTAGTTAGTTGTAGTCTAGTGGTAGTCTAGTTGTAGTCTAGTAGTAGTGTAGTAGTAGTCTAGTAGTAGTCTAGTAGTAGTCTAGTAGTAGTAGCCTAGTAGTAGTCTAGTAGTAGAATAGTTGTGGTAGCCTAATTGTAGTCTAGTTGTAGTCTAGTAGTAGTTTAGTAGTAACCTAGTAGTTGTCTATAGTTGTCTAGTAGTAGTCTTGTAGTAGTCTAGTAGTCAGCCTAGTAGTAGTCTAGTAGTAGTCTAGTAGTAGAATAATAGTAGTCTAGTGTAGCTAGTAGTAGTCTAGTAGTAGTCTAGTAGTTGAATAATAGTAGTCTGTTGTGTCTAGTAGTAGTCTAGTAGTAGTCTAGTAGTAACCTAGTTGTAGTCTAGTAGTAGTCTAGTAGTAACCTAGTTGTAGTCTAGTAGTAGCCTAGTAGTAGTCTAATTGTAGTCTAGTAGTAGTCTAGCTAGCTATCCAGTAATGTTTCACCTTGTTTCACCAACTACTGCTGCTGCTGAGGTAAATTTGTCAAGCAAGCTTAGCCCATGTAGTGGGCCGCAGGGCGACTGTTGGCTCCAAATGTACAATGGTGGGAATAGAGAGTGAAATTCTAAAATATTTACAAGAACACTTGACGCGACCGGTGTGGACAGCATGTGAGCCGTCACCTCAGACCGGGTTCGATCCCGGGCTGTTTCGCAGCCGGCCGCGACCGGGAGACCCATGAGCCGGCGCAATTGGCCCAGAATCGGCAGGAACGTTTGTCCTGCTGGGATGTCCTTGTCCCTTATTGTCAACATATTTATTGTATTGTATCAAATGGTAGGCTACATTAGCGTACAATGGCGTGTAAATTAATAGCCTACTTGATGGCCAACAGATGCAAATGTAGCCTATCATTCACATTTAATGTAATTTTCATTGTGGACTTTTTCCCATAACAGAAACCATCGAGGGAGTTTCAAATTTCCACTCGTGCAGCGCTCCAAACCCTAGAACTGAGCACGAGTAAAACCCTTCGCTTGGGTTATCCATAAGATACATCGAAATTTGAATACAGTTTACTTTAAACCTCCTCTGAGCGAATTTATCTAAAGAGCTCTAGTGCACCTAAAGTACTTTGCCAGTGCTTTGTCGCCATTATATCAGTTCTACCGCGTGAATATGTTTTATTGAAAAAGGGTGTCTCCATAATGACCAATCTAAATAGCCTACCTACAACTGGTAATGCAGTTGTCACTGTGTGCGCGCCTGCTTCTGTTTCCTTGACTCAGCTGCAGCACTCTCTCAATCAGTGCTCTCAACTCACACACAGTCCTCTGGCCGTCCCCACCATTCACTCATTCAGTAACAACCTGCTCACTGCCTGATAGTCAGCAGCAGCAGGTTACAGTTAAAAATATATATTAAAAAATTAAGGGAAATGCCAATGGCGGCAGCAGTGCAATTTAGAAGTAGTCCAAAAACACGCCACCCTCGACCAATACATTTTCACCCGCTACATCGTATTCAAAGTAGCCCAATTTGGATAGAAAATCGCAAACATGGCAACCCTGACCAGTCTTGTTTCCCAAGGCCGGCCGGCTAATTAGCAGGATTTGGCTGTCATTGAACAGGACGGCATTTTATGAGCTAAACTGAACAAGACGCACCTCCAACAACACATTAATCCTCACATAATTTTGCCCTAATTTCTCTCAACCAGTGGCACGTGCTTTTTAGGGGAGCGCTGATGCCGCCCACTTCATCAAAGGTATGGGCACAAAATATTTCGCTTGTCCATTCCTAGCGAGCCTCTCCAGGATGCTGTTGGAGAGATGTATCCCTGCCACGCGCCAACAACGTTCCGTCAAAAAATATATAACATAAATCATGTAGCAGAAGAGTATGTGGCTTTTTCTATAGCCTACAGGCTGGATGTGTGTATGACAGCCACTTTTAACCTCATGCTGGTTTCTCCGATCAAATAGCTTAACCTAAAACGGCGCCCAATCAAATACAAAATGTCCTGACATGTTAACAAACAACATATCCTAAAAACAAGTCAGGTCGAAGTAAAATGGACAATATGTAATGGATAATTAGGCCACTCACATCTGCTGTCCAGGAGTTTCACCCTGTGGGCTAAAGTGTCATGATCAGTGGTTTCATGTCTGTCAACGAGCTTATCGTAACGAAACATGAAATACTGTACTTCAGCATGGCAAATAAGCCCAGTATAACTCTTGATGAAGTTAGGTAGTTGGTATTCAGAGCTTAAATAGCCACATTGATTAGTCACAGGAATCAGGACTAATTAAGCCAATGCAATGGCCTGTTTGACAAACACTGGGCTTAGCACACGGATGGGTATTTGTGACGTTCCATTGCAGGCCGACATGGTAGCTGGGCTTAGCACACGGATGGGTATTTGTGAAGTTCCATTACAGGCCGACATGGTAGCTGGGCTTAGCACACGGATGGGTATTTGTGAAGTTCCATTGCAGGCCGACATGGTAGCTGGGCTTAGCACACGGATGGGCCCGGTTTGTTGTTGAAGAGATCAGTGTTGAATTAAAAAGTATTCCCTGATGGCTCGTTAAGCAAATACCAATCAGGTTTGATCATGTTTTGAAATCAGATGGAGACAACGTTGATTGCAAATCCGCTGGGTGCTCGTAATTGTGAGAGCAAGGTAGTAAATTTAAGTACTATTGTCGATACTTAACTAACTTCAGTAACACGGAGGCCACACAAAAATTACTGTTCAAATACTTGTTATTGCTTTATTAAGAAGTGAGGCACAATAAATTTGTTTAATTTTCTAAATCTGTATTTTTAGTATATCAAATTACCTGGTGTGTGGTGTGTGTGTTTGTGTGTGTGGTGTGTGGGGTGTGTGTGTGTGTGTGTCTGTGGTGTATGTGCTGTGTGTGTGTGGTGATGTCGATGTGTGCTGTCGTGTTTGAGTGAGTAGTCTTCTGAGTTATGCTCTGCGTGAACGCGAACTGTGATCAGGTGAAGGCGGTGGAGCATGAGCATGTGGCTCTCTGGATGTTACGAGTCCTGCCCTTCAGTGTGTGTGTGTTGTGATGTGGGGTGTGTGTTGTTGTGTGGTGTGTGTGTGTGTGTGTGGTGTGTGTGTGATGTGTGTGTGTAGTGTGTGTGTGGTGTGTGTGTGTGTGATTGTGGGTGTGTTTGATTGTGTTGTGGATGTTGTGCCTTGTGTGATGTGTTGTGCTCTCACCAGTTATGAAACAGGTCCCTGGCTTCCTTCATTGAAACTATTCATTACCCCCCCTTGTGCTCTATGCTTCCCGCTTGCACTGTCTTGAGTGAATGTCAGCTTGCGTTCGGGAAAAACCAGTTGCACGTCGGTAACGGTGTACCCCAAAGCGATGTGCCAGCTGCACTGCAAAGAAAGATCAGTTCCAACAGCACCTGGGACTGTGTTACAAGGGGGCATGAAGAAGGAGCTTGTTATGGGCTATACAGTCGATGTTTTATAATCAAGCCAGCTCTGCCATGTGTAGTTTCGTTTGTCTGTTTATCTGTCACTATCTGTACAACCTCATAGTCTTCCTGGAGGCTGAACACCTCAACCAAGACAACACAATGTACATGCGAGATGGTAACCACATTGTGTGTTGAAACAAGCAAACCATGTCACAAAACAACCTCAACATGCTTAAAACATCTAACACAGCCCCCCCACCCCTTCAAGGAAATCGCGCAGTTTGATGCTGTCCTCTCTAATTGATGTAAAAAGAGAGAAAGGCTTGCTCACGTCACAGCCACGCAACTCACCTTATCATTCAGGCCTTTATCAAGATTCTATAGACATTTCAGACCTGACTATTGAAAACAATTAGATTCTCTTTCAGAGTGGTTAAACACACACACACACACACACACACACACACACCACCACACACACAACACACACACACACACACACACACACACACACACCAACACAACACACACACACACACACCACCACACACACCACCCACACACACACATACCAATCACACCACACACACAGATATAACTAGGGGCTCCAAGGCACCCATACTGGTAACTGGAAAATTGTTTGCAAATGCACTTGGAAAGCCATCGGTCTGTATCGTGGGTCTGCCAGATGAATAAATGGTCTGCAGTGTGATAACTTGTCTGCCAGTGATCATATGGGCTGCAGTAGATAATATGGGCTGCAGAGATGATAGATCCTGTAGTGATAATAAGGACCTAAAGGAGGACTAATAGAGTCATGCAGTGATAATATGGCTTTGCAGTGATAATAGGGTCTGCAGAGATAAATATGGCTGCCAGAGATGATAGAGTCTGTCAGTGTGAATAATACAGACTAAAGTGATTAATAAGAGTTCTGCAAGCTGATAATATGGGCTGCATGATCAAAATAAGGTGTCTGCAGTGCTTGATAATAGCATCTGCAAGTGTAATAGCGTTGCAGTGGATAAATATGGCTGCGCATGACTATAGAGTCTTAAGTCGATCAATAGAGTGCTGCAGTGATCAATAGCGCGTCTGCGTAGATAATAGCGGCTGCCTGATATAGTCTGCGTTGGTCAATCAGGGTCTTTAAGTGATCAATAGAGTCTGCAGTGTAATGAGGTCTGCAAGTGATATGCGTCTGCAGTCAATAATAGCAGTCTTCAGTGTAATAGCGTATGCAGTGATAAGTATGGGCTGCAGTGACCTAATAGAGTCTTGCATGATAATAAGTCTGCAGTATAATAGTCTGGCAGTGATAAGAGTCTGCTAGTGATAATAGAATCTGCCCAGAGTCGTGATAATAGTCTGCAGTGATAACAGACGTGCTGCAGTGATAATCATGGGGCCTGCAGTCGATAATAGGAGTCTGCCCAGTCCTGATAATGTAGAGTCTGCCAGTGATAATAGCAGGTCTGCAACGTGATAATTCAGAGTCTGCAGTTGATAATATATGGCGCTTGCAGTGGATAATATGGGCTGCAGTGATAATAGAGCTGCCAGTGATAAATAGAGGCCATGCTAATAGAGTCTGCCGTGAGAATAGAGTCTGCCAAGTGTAATAACCAATATTGCTCTTCCTGGCCTATTGAGAGACCGTTGAAGACTGGAGAGGGTAAGAATGTGTGTTGGTCTACGTGTGTGTTGTGTGTGTAATGTGCTGTGGTGTGAGTGGTGGGTGTGCGGGTGAGTGTGTGCTGAGAGAAGAGAGGAGAGAGAGAAGGGAGAGAGAGAGACAGAGAGAGGAGAGAGAGAAGAGAGAGAGGAGAGAGAGAGAAAGAGAGAGGAGAGAGAGAGAGAGGAGAGAGACGACCGAGAGAGAGAGCGTAGTGAGAGAGCGAGAGTGTGTGTGAGCGAATTGACGTGTGGATGTTCAAATGAGCTGAAGGAAATTGGTGGAAACTTAGAGGCTATTTCAACGCAGAGGAGGTAGGAGAGGGAAGGGAGGAAGGCAGGGGGAGGGAGGAGAGGAGGAGGCGAGGGAGAGTGTTTCTCTTTAAAGAGGAACAAGAAAGAATCAATTCCCCTTTCACCCTCAGTCTCCACACCTGCGACCAGCAGCCAGCCGACGGCCCCAGACATGTCTCCCAGGAGTTACGCGTGTGTATATATGATTGATGAGTCTCATCAGATCTGGAATCTCTCCACAGCGAGGAATTTCGCTCATAATAATGCCATCAATATGGACTGACACTGCATTATGTGTGGGTTGCCGCGTTACTGTGCTGCATGTGTGTGTGTGTCTGATGTTAACAGTACTTACCTTCGTCCCTCTCCTCGCCCCTTACCTGGGCACGAACAGGGACCCGTCCTGAGCACATCGGACAACAAGCCACTCTCTCAGCATCGCTTACCATCGCTCCTATAAATGCCGCGCCCTTGCAGTGCAAGGGAACAACTACTCAGGTCCTTCAGAGCGAGTGACGTCGACCAATTGAACGCTATTAAGCGCAGCCCCGCGAAACTATCTAGCCATTGTCACATCGATTACATCTGCATACGTGGATGTGTCTGCGCTGTGGTGTGGTCTGCGTGTTGTGTGTGTCGGCGTGTGTGTGTGTTCTGCGCTGCTGTTTGCGTGTCTGTTGTCTGCATGTTGTGTGTCTGCGTGTGATGACTGTGTCGCGTGGGGTGTGTGTGTGTCTGCAGTGTAATGTGTGTGTCTGCAGTGGTGGTGTGTCTGCGCTGCTGCTGCATGCGCTGTGCTCTGCCGCTTGTTGTGTCTGCATGTGCTGTGTGTACTTGCCATGCTGTGCTGTGTCTGCAGTGTCGTGTCACTGTGTCCCTGCCATGTCCATGCTCGGTGTCTTGCATGTCGGCTCGCAACTGTTGTTGTGTGTAGTAGTCTGCGTGAATGTTCGTCTGCTGTGGCTGTGTTTTTTGCATGCTGTGTGTGTCTGGCATGTTGTGTGTGTCTGCCTGTGTTGTTGTGTCTGCGTGTGTTTGTGTTTCTGACCCTGCTGTGTTGTCGTTGTTTGTGTCGGGCAATGTGGTCATGCCTGCGTGTGTGTGATGTGTGTGTGCATGTGTGTGTGTTGTGCGTGCATGTGTGTGTGTGTGTCTTGCCTGTGTGATGTGCTGCCGCTGTGTTGTGTGTGGTCTGCCTGTCGTGTGTGCTCCTGTGTTGTGTGTTGTGTGTGGTGTCTGCCTGTGTGTGTCATGACAGTCGACTGCTTTGCTGTCTGCCTCTGTGTCGCTGTGTGTCTGGCATGTGATTGTGTTGGGCGTGTGTGTCGTGGATGTGCTGTGGTGGTGTGTGTGTAGTTGTGTGTGGTGTGTGTGTCTCGCTGTGTGGGTGTGTGTGTGTGTGTGTGTGTTGTTTGTGTGCTGTGTGTGTGCTGTGTGTGGGTGTGGTGGTGTGTGCATCGTGTCGATGTGTGTTGAGTAGTGTGTCTGTGTGATTTTGGCGATGTTGCATGTGGTGTGCGTGTGTCTGCATGTGTGTGGTCTGCGTGTGCGTTGTTGTGTGTGTGTGTGTGTGTGTGTGTGTGTGTGTGTGTGTGTGGTGTGATGTAGTGTGTGTGTGTGTGATGTGTGGGGTGTGTGTGGGTGTGTGATGTGTGTGTGTGTGTGCTTGTGTGTGCTGTGTGCTGGTGTGTGGCTGTGTCGGTGTGTGTGAGGTGTGTGCATGGGCTGTCGCGAGTGTGTGCGTGTGCGTGTGTCTGTTCTTGTTTGTGTGTGAATTGTTGCCTTCTAGGGCAGGAGGAGGCGTGAGTCACACATTTAAGGTGGAGATAAAACGCCATCACTTCACTGCAACACGTTTCAACCAGAACGTTTCAAATTTCTGTCGTTTCCTTGCCATTAGATTTCCAATCACAATCAAGCAATGAACAATAACATTAATCTAGTAAGTTACCTTCGTTTTACGGATTCCACTTTGTTTCCACCCTCTAATTCTCTTCTTTGCATTTATATTAACAAACCGTTATTCCCATTTTCTACATATTTTGTAACTTTCCAGCACAGATCTGCCTTCAATCCAAAACTGTTAATATTTGTGAGGACTATTTGATTGGCAGAGGGGCAATTGTGTGACTATATTTATTGATATTTAGAGAGTAATGCATACAGCCCATTTTTAACAAAATGCCATTTTGACATTCGGCTACATGAAAGGAAGCATGTCCCCTGACCATGTCCTATTGGATTGTGGAGTGAAATTACGAGCTCTTCTTTTTTAGGATTCCATTAAGGGACCATTACTAATCAACACACTCAATGTCTTAAGAACTATTGCATGACTGTTCCACCAGCCTCCGATCTACAGACCGCCTATCCTCTCTTACCTCCCCGGAGGATGACTGCTTGAGAGATGATGTCACAGCTGGACCGCTCTCAAAACAAGACCTGGTCCTGAACAGAGAACCAAAAAAGAGTCCCACAAAAGAATCAGCCGTCGGTCGGTGCCCACTGATGTAGCCCTACCATGTCGGCTGCACATGGAACTTCACAAATATCCCATCCGTGTGCAAGCCCAGCTAACCTGTCGGCCTGCCAATGGCACTTCACAAGATCACCCCATCCGTGTTCGCTAAGCCAGCTACCATGTCGCCTGCCAATGGGGAACTTCACAAATAACCCATCCGTTGCTCAAGCCCAGCTACCATGTCGGCCTGCAAATGGAAGCTTCACAAATAA
>NC_036846.1:22913658-22917839 GCF_002910315.2 Salvelinus sp. IW2-2015
AACCAACACACCACACCCACACAGCACCGTACAGCACCGCCACAGCACAAGTACCGCACAGCACCACACCACACAGCAACCGGTACAGCACCACACCACACAGGCCACCGCACAGCACCACACAGCACCACACGAGCACCGCACAGCAGCAGTACCGACAGCCACCACACCACCACAGCACCGTACAGCACCGCACAGTACCGCACCAGCACGCACAGCACCACACCACCACAGCACCGACAGCATCCGCACAGTACCACATGCTACCCAGTTCTCTCTCTCTGTCTACTCCTTGATCTGTATCTCAAACCCATTGTATGTTGCTGATGTTGTTTCTAAACTATTCCCAATTCAGCGACAGTAACGTTTCCTTTCATTTTATAATTCCCTTCAGGGACAGTAAAGTATTTATTCAATTAAACCAAGATATTCAGATACTGTATTAGTCATGACTAAATTAATTCCTGTCCTCCACTCTCCTCCCATCTCCTCTTTTCTCCTTTTCTCCCCTTCCCTCACTCCACTCCCCAGAACGTACGGTGATGCTCTGATCGGTCCCCAGGCTGTTACAGTTACGAGGGGAGAGAGCTCCTGTTGGACTTGTCATTTCACCTTTGACCCCCATCTGAACCGACCCATCCTCTGGAGGAAAGACGGACAGAAGATCATGGAGTCATCACTGGGAGACAAGTAACAACAGCCACACCTCTATCTCCACAGACCCCCTCCTCCATGTTGATCAGTCCACAGCCACACCTTCTATCTCCTCAGACCCTCCTCCACAGACCCCCTCCTCCTGTTGGATCAGTCCACAAGCCCACACCTCTATTTCCACAGACACCCCTCCTCCATGTTGGATCCAGGTCCACAGCCACACCTCTTATCTCACAGACCCCCTCCTCACCAGACCCCTCCTTCCATGTTGTCAGTTCCACAGCCACACCTCTATCTCCACAGACCCCCTCCCACAGACCCCCTCCTCCATAGTTTGTAATCAGTCCACAGCCCACCTATCTCCACAGCCCTCCTCCAGACCCCTCCCCACAGACCCCCTCCTCCATGTTGGATCAGTCCACAGCCACACCCTTATCTCCACAGAACCCTCCTCCATGTTGGATCAGTCCACAGCCACACCTCTATCTCCACAGACCCCCTCCTCCCACAGACCCCCTCCTCCACAGACCCCCTCCTCCATGTTGGATCAGTCCACAGCCACACCTCTATCTCCACAGACCCCCTCCTCCACAGACCCCTCCTCCACAGAACCCCTCCTCCATGTTGGATCAGTCCACAGCCACACTCTATCTCCACAGACCCCCTCCTCCATGTGGATCAGTCCACACCCACACCTCTATCTCCACAGACCCTCCTCCACGCCCCCTCCTCCATGTTGGACAGTCCACAGCCACACCTCTATCTCCACAGACACACCTCTATTCTCACAGACCCCCTTCTCCATGTTGGATCAGTCCAACACTACACCTCTATCTCCTCAGACCCCCTCTCCACAGACCCCTCCTCACAGACCCCTCCTCCAACGAACCCTCTCCATTATTGGATCATTATGTCCCACCCTCAGAACCTCACGAACATGGGAGAGAGGATGCAAGAAATCGAGAATGATGAATTTAGAAAAACCCACACCAAACTGGCTTTAAGACCTGTGTTCAATTACTCTTTTAAATCTTTCAAATACTTCTAGCAGTTGGCCGGGCTTGCACTGCGCCAGGCAAGCCCAGATAAAGCATTTGAAATGATTTCAAATAGTATTTGAACCAAGGTCTGGGTACAACGCAGACACAACCTTATGTACACGTGAATGAACATGTATGTATTGAAATCAGATGATTGATTTGTGTTGTTGTCATGGTGACCAGGTACACTCAATTTGGGAATGGAWCCCTCAGAGTGACAGACGTCCAATCAGCAGACGGAGGGCTTTACTCCTGTGAGGTCATCACAGATCTGGACAGCGTATTGGCCAGTGGTTCCATCACTGTAGTGGGTACGTGACGTGTGTGTGTGTGTGTGTGTGTGTGTGTGTGTGTGTGTGTGTGTGTGTGTGTGTATATATGTGTGTGTTTGTGTGTCTCACCAATGACATAGATGTATGTGTTGTTGAGGATATTTCCGTGTTTGTTGGTGGCTTCACACTGGTACACAGCCGTATCACCAAACACTACATCTTTTAGGACCAACACCCCTCCACTCACCCTCCGCCTGGGGTCAATGTCTACCTCTATACAGAGGGGAGAGGGAGAGAGGGAATAGGATGGAAGGAAAGAAGAGGAGTGGAGGAGAGAAAGAGAAAGGGATTATCATTGATCTCTGTTCAGCAGAAACAGGGGTGTTAGAGGTCAGTGATTAGAGGTCAAGGGATAGACGTTAGCGGTCAGGTCAAAATGTTGCTCACAGCAAAGGGAACTAACAAAGAAAATCACTTAATCAACCACAACAAAACAGAAAGGAGTTCAAAAGGGGTTCTAACAGACACCCACCATGGATGCCCGCTGGGTTTGCCTCTGAAAAGACAAACTGAAAGAAAAACCCACAACTACTTAGGATAAGGGTCAAAATAATATGGAGCAAAACAGGGAAAACAAAACTCAGACTTCCTTCCTATATAGGTTGAGCTCGAAATCACATCTCAGCTGACGCGAAGCCTAACTCTTCCCAAGTCTCACCTTCCCACCCGGAAGGCCCTTCCAACCAGAGACTTAATGGTTTCAGAACCCCTTACTAGTGGCTTTGCCAACCTTCAGTGGGGCACCACATGGGTGTCTTTCAGAGCCCTTTTTCATCCTTTTCTGTTTTGGTTGATTAAGGGATTTTCTTTGTTGGGAGCGACATATTGAGTTTGTATTGTGGGAACGTATCAAAATGGGGGCTCGTCTATGATATTGTGTCCCTTGAGTGTGGTAGTCGCTCTAAACACCCTACTCTGAAGCTCTCTGCTGTGTCAGATATTTGAGTGTTAAAAATACACTTTTAGGTAGAGTTTATCAGATTGGCTGAATCATTTTGAAAGTTGCATAAAACACACAGGCTAATAAAATAAAGCCGTGGACTTTAAGAAGCAATGTGAAAACCCTACATGGAAGATGCTAGATAAATGTACACGGGAACACTCTGGGCCATTAAGTCTCTGGTTGGGGACTGGGAACACTCTGGGCCATTAAGTCTCTGGTTTGGGACTGGGAACACTCCGGGCCCTTAAGTTCTGGTGGCGGACTGGGAACACTCCGGGCCATTAAGTCTTCTGGTTGGGACTGGGTAACACTCGGGCCATTAGTCTCTGGTGTGGGACATGGTAACACTCCGGGCCATTAAGTCTCTGGTGGGACTGGAACACTCCGGGCCATTAAGTCTCTGGTGGGGACTGGGAACACTCTGGGGCCATTAAGTCTCTGGTTGGGACTGGAACACTCTGGGCCATTAAAGTCCTCTGGTGGGGACTGGGAACACTCCGGGCCATTAAGTCTCTGGTGGGGAACTGGAACACTCGCGGGCCCCTTTAAGTCTCTGGTGGGGACTGGGAACAACTCTGGAGCATTAAAGTCTCTGGTGGGAACTGGGAACACTCTGGGCCCATATAAGTCTCTGGTTGGGACTGGAAACTCTGGCGCCATTAAGTATCATGGTTTGGGACTTGGGAAAGACAACATCTGGGATTAGTACTCTGGTGGGGGACTGGGAAACACTCTGGGCGTTAAGTCTCTGGTGGGGACTGGGAAAACTCCAGCCCCATTAAGTCTCTGGTTGGGACTGGGGAACACTCCAGCCATTAAGTTCTGGTGGGGATGGGAACACTCCAGCCCATTAAGTCTCTGGTGGGACTGGACACTCCGGGCCATTACGTCTCTGGTGGGGACTGGAACCTCCAGGCCCATTAAGTCTCTGGTGGGGATGGACACTCTCGGGGCCATTAATTGTCTCGTGGTTGGGACTGGGACACTTCTGGGCATTAAGTATCTGGTTGGGACTGGGAACACTCCAGCCCATTAAGTCTTATTCTGGTTGGACTGGGAACACTCCAGCCCATTAAAGTCTCTTGGTGGGGACTGGAACACTCCAGCCATTAAGTCTCTGGTTGGAGGGCCGTGGAGTGACTAGCTGGGGACTGGAACATCCAGCCCATCTAAGTCTCGGTGGGGACTGGGAAACTCAGCATTAGTTCTTGG
>NC_036846.1:22921404-22923287 GCF_002910315.2 Salvelinus sp. IW2-2015
CGGGGAACACTCCGGGCCATTAAGTTCTCTGGTGGGGACTGGGAACACTCCGGGCCATTAAGTCTCCGGTGGGACTGGGAACACTCCGGGCCATTAAGTCTCTGGTGGGGACTGGACACTCCGGGCCATTAAGTCTCTGGTGGGGACTGGGAACACTCCGGGCCATTAAGTCTCGTGGTGTGGGACTGGGAACACTCGGGCCATTAAGTCTCTTGGTTGGGACTGGGAACACTCTGGGCCATTAAGTCTCTGGTTGGGACTGGGAACACTCGGGCCATTAAGTCTCTGGTGGGGACTGGAAACACTCCAGCCCATTAAGTCTCTGGTGGGGACTGGGAACACTCCAGGTCCACCATTAAGTCTCTGGTTGGAAGGGCCTTCCGGTGGGAAGGTGAGACATTAAGTCTCTGGTGGGGGACTGGGAACACTCCAGCCCATCTAAGTCTCTGGTGGGGACGGGAACACCCAGCCCATTAAGTCTCTGGTGGGACTGGGAACACTCCCAGGTAGACACCCATGTGGTGCCCACTGAAGGTTGGCAAAGCCACTAGTAAGGGGTTCTAAATGACACCTGCCATGGCTGCACAAACTAAAAGAAAAACCCACAACAACTTAGAGAGTAAAAAGAATATGGAGCAAAACAAACAAGGGAAACACTAAAACTTAGGCTTCTTTCAAACTTAGACTGATTGAGCTTGAAATCGCATCTCCGCTGATGTGAAGAGTAGCTCTCCTAATATCTCTGAAGCTCCATTGAAGCACTGGGCCAGCCACTCCTAAATATCACCTGGGCCAACACAGGTGAAACACCTTCCACTAACGAGATGGCAACCAGCACAGGTGTAACACATACTGACTGACAAAGTGACACCAATTGGTGCACCCTACAAGTTAACGAGCTATACATGCGGAAGTCCAACCTCAAAACATAAATGGAAAAACCAATGCCTGTAAMAAGGGGTTAGTGGTCAGAGGTCAGGGGTCAGAGGTTAGAGGTCAGGTGTTAGGGGTCAAGGGGTATAGGTCCATGACAACAGAAATACAATAGCCATTTTGAGGCAAGAGCGAGAGAGACATCTATTTGGTTGATTTGTCATCAGCTGACAAGATGACAAGATGAAACTAACTAGCTTTCAGAATGTTGATTTAATCATTCAAACTCTGTCTCTCATCTCCATGGTGATTTAGTCAGTCTGGCCTTTACATTAGAACATTATTAGATCAAATATGAAACAAACAAATGGTTGAGTGTACCTGTGACAGGCTCTCCGTTTATACTCCATGTGACAGTAGGGGTGGGGATACCCTCGGCCTGACAGTCTAGCCTCACTGTCTCCCCAGGGGAATACAACAGAGGCAGGGGCTCCTTCACCCAGTACGGGCTTCAGCTACACACACACGCCACAGACGCACCACACGCCACACACACACACACACACACACAATATTCAAACAACTTCATCGTCACGTCATCACCAATCATAATAAACCCTTTTGTGTGTACCTACCTTCCACTGTGTGGTGTGGTGTGTGTGTGTGTGTGTGTGTGTGTGTGTGTGTGTGTGTGTTGTGTGTGTGGTGTGTGTGGTGTGTGTGTATGTGTGTATTGTGTGGTGTGTGTGTGTTGTGTGTGTGTGTGTGTGTTGTGTGTGTATGTGTGCTGTGTGGTTGTGTGTGTGTGTGTACTACCTTCCACAGCTGACATGTAGGAGTGTGTGACGGATCCATGTTTGTCTTGAAGCCAGACACTACTATTCTCCATCTGCCTTCTGGTTACTGCTGTCGAACCGAAGCCACCTTCCTGGTTATCTGTCCAGGCTCCTGTCTCCGACAGAATTATTAACATCCATATGCTCCACAATACGAGAAGAGTATCTCTCTCT
>NC_036846.1:22923664-22931313 GCF_002910315.2 Salvelinus sp. IW2-2015
ATAAACAACAGAAGTGGAAAAGAGAGAGAGAGAAATGAAGTGGAGAGATGACCATCCAGTCCTGTTAACAATGTCATTCCTATATCTTCCATCCGTCATGGTAATATTATTAGACACTCCATTTCTCTTCATGGAAAAGACCAACCAGAGCTTGTGCTATAGCGACAACCAGAAAGCTTGTATACGACAACAGAGCTTGTTATAGCACAACAAGCCTTGTTATAGCGACAACCAGAGCTTTATAGCGACAACAAGCTTTACTATAGCGACAACAGAGCTTGTTATAGCGACAACAGAGCTTGTTATAGCAGGAATTCCTTGCTGATTTAAAATGTAATACAGGCAAAATGAAATACATGTTGTTTTTAAACTTTCGTAAGATTGTTTCAGGTGAACTACATGTTTACTCATTAGATGGTTCTCCGATCAAACGTGTTACCGCATATAAATACTTAGGCATTTGGATTGATATGGACTTGACATTTAAAAAACAGATGATTTGGTTAAGAAGATAAGATTTAAAGTTGTCTTTTTCTACAGAAACAGATGGTGCCTTTCTCTAAGCAGTAGGAAGCAGATTATTCAGTCAATCTTTTTATCTGTTGTTGATTATGGTGATATTATTTATCAAWGTGTAGCTGCTACTACTTAAAMCTTTGGATGTMATTTACCATAATGCCCTTTGTTTTGTTACAGGTGACAGTTTTGAGAAGTTATAAACTTCTGCCTTTTCTAACTGTGCTGTTGAAGTATAGACACCTCAGTTGCCTCACTCGTTCACAGGATTGGTTAACTCTTGAGGTTCCTAGGGTCTCCACCGAGCTAGATAAATCTGATTTCAGTTTTACTGCACCGTATTGCTGGAACAAAACTCCAAATCCATTTCACCTTGATGTTCTGGTGCCGTTCGGTCAGTTTAAAGTATTGATTGGGAACTTATTTGTGGAGGAATGTAACTGTTTTTCTGGGTGATTTGGGATGTTTTATTTGTGCTTCCCATGACTGTGTTTTTGTATTTTAATGTGTATAGGTTTGGGTATAATGTGCATATTTAAGTTGTATATACTTATATATATTTGAAAAGAGACCTAAGTCTCGATATATTTTCTCTGTTAAAATAAAGGTGAAATAAAATAATAATAGTACTCRGTCGGACCCTCCTTTGCCTCCTGAATTCTTCGGGCTATGGAAATGTTGCTCAATTGGTATCAAGGGACTTAACTTGTGCCAGGAACACGTTCCCCACACCAGTACACCACCGCCACYAGCCTGTACCATTGACACCAGGCAGGATGGGGCCATGGACTCATACTGCTTACGCTAAATCCTGACTCTACAGGAACCGGGATTTGTTGGACCAGGTGATGGTTTCCACCCCTCATTGTCCAGTGTTGGTGATAGCGTCCCCCATTGGAGCTGCTTCTTCTTGTTTTTAGTGAGTGGAAGCCGGTGTGGTCGTCTGCTGCAACATCCAAAGACAAACGAGCAGTGTGTTCTGAGATGCTGTTCTGCACCGTTATTTCTCTGTTTGTGGCCCGCCTGTTAGCTTGCACCCTTCTTGCCATTCTCCTTCGACCTCTCTCATCAACGAGCTATTTTCGCCAACAGGACTGCCGCTCACTGGATGTTTTTGTCGCACCATTCTCAGTAAACCCTAGACACTGTCGTGAGTGAAAAGCCCAGGAGGGCGGCTGTTTCTGAGATAGTGGAACCAGCGAGCATGGCAACAACGATCATACCAAGCTCAGAGTCACTTAGGCCAGTCGTTTTTGGCCATTCTAACGTTTGATTGAACAGTCACTGAATGCCTTGATGCCTGTCTGCCTGCTTTACATAGCAAGCCACGGCCACATGACTCACTGTCTGTAGGAGCGTACCATTTTCGTGAACGGGGGGTGGTGTACCTAATCAAATGTAAAACTGTAATATACACTAAGTGTCAAAAATTAAGAACACCTTCTTAATATTGAGTTGCACCCCCATGTCTCAATTGTCTCAAGGCTAAAAAAAAAAATCTTTACCATGTCTCCTCCCCTTCATCTACACTGATTGACATCCATAAGGGATCATAGCGTTCACCTGGATTCACCTGGTCAGTCTGTCACGGAAAGAGTTCTGACTCAGAGTAATATGCATGCATACGTACAGCCCTTTAGGTATACACTCCAGTATCAGGCTGTGGCCCCCTGAGGGCAGGTAGAAGCTGTGGGGGCCTGAGGTTGCATCGCTGGGCTTCCTCCAGAGCCACGTTCATTACCTACAGAGCAGGAAACAACATCACATCATTCTATACATAACTTCCTGCTATGAGCACATCATTGCCAATAAGGTGGTATTATTAAGATGACAACTCAAGCCGTTTACATTGTTAAAAAAAACGCTCTCCACGCGGCAGGGGCAATAAGAGAATAACTTCTCATTACTGGTTTTACATCATCATATTTCCAGCTGGTATATATATATATATATATTATATATATATATATATACTTAATATATATATACATATTGTGTGTGTGTGTGTGTGTGGTGTGTGTGTGTGTGTGTGTGTTGTGTGTGTTATGTTTGTGTGTCCATACATGTTGTGCTTAGAGTGGATGATAAGTCACTTATCGCAGGATTTTTGCTGATAATCGTTCATTATGATAAGTAATGAGAGAAATACGAGTAGAATGCTTAGAGAAGTATGAGAGAAATACTAGAGAAGTATTAGAGAAATACTAGAGAAGTAATGAGAGAATACAGAGAGAAGTATGAAGAAATACTAGAGAAGTATTAGAGAAATACTAGAGAAGTATGAGAGAAATACTAGAGAAGTATTGAGAAATACTAGACTAGAAAGTATGAGAGAAATACTAGAGAAATACTAGAGAAATACTAGAGAAGTATTAGAGAAATACTAGAGAAATACTGAGAAATAGTAAGAAGTATTAGAGAAATCGAGAGAATCTAGAAGAAATATGAGAGAAATACTAGAGAAAGTATTTAGAGAAATACTAGAGAAGTATGAGAGAAATACGAGAGAAGTATGAGAGAAATACTAGAGAAAGTATTAGAGAATACTAGAGAAGTATGAGAGAAATACTAGAGAAGTATTAGAGAAATCTAGAGAAGTATTAGAGAAATACTAGAGAAGATGAGAGAAATCTAAGAAATACTAGAGAAATAGTAGAGAAGTATTAGAGAATACTAGAGAAGTATGAGAGAAACTAGAGAAATACTAGAGAAATACTAGAGAAATTTGAAATTTGAAATGAAATCATTTGGCTAATCTGGGTGATGGAGCAGTTGATGGCCAAACCATCCGACTACTGGTAGTAGTTTTAAAGGAGAATAAGAAGAACTCTGTAGAAATGAACATGAGAACTAGCGTCTATATTTATCTGGATGGTCTGGAGAAGTGTATACGTACTAGGTGTGACAGTGAGTGAGATGGGCTCTTTGGCGGATGGTCCTGGCAGCGATGTATTGAGCCATTACAAGTGTATCATCTCGACTGTCCGTTCTTCAACACATTGGCAAAGTACAAGTTTCCTCAGACCTGTCGTCACACCGCTCACTCTGACCTATATGGAGCAGTTCTGGAGGAGGAGAGGGAGACAGAGAGAGAGAGAGACAGAGCGAGAGAGAGAGAGAGAGAGAGAGAGAGAGAGAGAAGACAGAGCGGAGAGAGACAGAAGAACAGAGAGCGACAGAGCAAGACAAGAAAGAGAGAGATAGAGAGAGAGAGAGAGAGAGAGAGAGAGAGAGAGTAGAAAAGATAGAAGAGAGAGAGAGCGCGGAGTGAGACGAAAGAGAGATTAAGAAAGAGATAAAAGAGAGAGAGAGCGACGGAGTGAGACAGAGAAGAGAGAAGGGAGAAAGAGAGAGAGAGACAGAGAGGGGGTGTATTAGACAAGCATTATAAATGTCAATAAATTATCCTACATTAAAGATTAAATGTTTTAAAGCTGGCTGAGAGGAGGTCAGAGACCTGGCAGTGTGGTGCAGGATAACCACCTCTCCCTCAACAGTGATCAAGACAAAGGAGATGATTGTGGACTACCAGGAAAAGAAGGCCGGCACGTCCCATTCTTCATCTCTCTTCCTTGGTGTCCACATCACAACAAACTATCCTGGTACAAACACACAAGACAATCGTGAAGAGGGAAGACCACAGCCTAATCCCTCTCAGGAGTTGAAAGATTTGGATGGGTTCCTCCAGATCCTCAAAAAGTTCTACAGCTGCACCATTGAGAGCATCCTGATGGTTGCATCACTGCCTGGTACGGCAACTGCTCGGCCTCGACCACAAGGCGCTACAGAGGTAGTGCGTCGCCAGTACTTCTCACGCCGCAAACTTACCCTCGGAAAACTGACTATCCTACGGATCCTCGACCTCGGCAATGTCATCTATAAAATGCTTCAATACTCTACTCAGAAATTGGATGCAGTCTATCACAGTGCATCTGTTTGTCACCAAAGGCCCATATACCACCCACCACATGTGACCTGTATGCTCTACTATTAAACAGGTTTACCCCTTCACCTCAGCCCAAATACCAATTTAAACCAGGTTTACCCCTCCACCTCAGCTCCAATATAAACATACTGTATGTCCTGTAAAGGCTAACGGATAATGGTAAAATCATTTGTCAGATAATCTTGATCAAGTATATCCATACCCAAACTAAACGTCCATCTACTGAAAAAGGAATAATCTGCTATGCCTTAATACAGTGTCTATAATAAGTCAGAGCCACTGTATTTTCCAATCGGTCACAAATGTGAACGCTGAGATTATGTTTATATACCATCATGGATTCAATGTATTCAAACTGATGGATTCAATGTATTCAAACTGAAGGCACCTACTAGACCCTTTAAACATTATGTTTAAAAGACAATATCTTTCAAAAATGTATTCATTTTTTTAAGCTGTTGAATAGACTTCTAGTCTGACAAATCTCTCTGTAAAAGTACACCTGGGAGATGATTGCTTCTGATCTTGTAACCATTTTGAGAAATCATAGTAAACTTCTCTGAATCATACGACACACCTTACTAATGCAGAATATATTACTTAGTTATTGATCATTTATTGGCAGGTAGCCTGGTGGTTAGAGCGTTGGACTGGATCGAATCCCCTGACAAGATAAAAATCTGTCTCTGCCCCTGAACAAAGCAGTTAAACCCACCGTTCCCCGGTAGGCCGTCATTAAAATTAAGAATTTGTTCTTAACTGACCTGCCAAGTTAAATAAAGGTAAAATTAAAAACATTTTAAAAAATAAGTACCATTTTAACTTCTCCAGGGCCTATAAAGTACAACGTTTTAATTCTCACTATTGTGACCGATCAGATTAAAGGGGTTTAACAAAATGGAGTTAGACTACAATGCACAACTAGTTAACCAGACTGAGAAACGAACACCCCACGCACATAGAGCCAGGGCTTACTCTAACTGAAGAAACACCCACGCACAATAAGCAGGGCTTATCAACTGAGAACCACCCCACGCACATACAGCCAGGGCTTACTCTAACTGAGAAACACACCACCACCATAGCCAGGCTTACCATAATACTGAGAACACCCCACATAACAGCAGGCTTACTCTAACTGACAAAGAGCCACGCCACATACAGCCAGGGCTTACTCTCTGAGAAAGCCGCCCCACGCACATACAGCAGGGCTTACCTACTGAGAACACCCACGCACAACAGCAGGCGTACTCTAGACTGAGAACACACGCACATACAGCCAGCAGGGCTTACTCTCAACTGAGAAACACCCACATAAAGCCAGGGCTTACTCTAACTGAGAACACCCCGCACATACAGCCAGGGCTTACTCATAACTGAGAACCACGACTACAGCCAGGTGCTTACTCTAACTGAGAACACCGCACATAGAGCCAGGGCTTTACTCTAACTGGAGAAACGCCACAAGAGCAGGGCTTTATCTAACTGAGAAAACCCCACCACACATAGAGCCAGGGCTTACTCTAACGAAGCACCCCACATACAGCAGGGCAGCTTACTCTAACTGGAACACCCCACATAGACAGGGCTTACTCTAACTGAGAAACGCCGCCACATAGAGTCCGGCGCTTCTCTAACTGAAAACACCCCACACATAGAGCAGGCGCTACTCTAACTGAGAAAACACCCCACCACACTACGCCAGCGGCTTACTCTAACCGAGAAACACCCCACCCACATACAAGCCAAGGGCTTACTCCTAACTGAAAAACACCCCACAAGCAGCAGGGCTTACTCTAACTGAGAACACCCCACCACCATGAGCCAGGGACTCTAAAACTGATGAAACATCCCAACATAGAGCCAGGGCTTAACTCTAACATGAGAAACGCCCCACCACCACATAGAGCCAGGGGCTACTCCTAACTGAGAACACACACATCAGCCCGGCTACTTCTACGAGACACATACGAGCCAGCTTACTCTAAACTGAGAAACACCACCAACATCGAGCCAGGCTTACTCTAACTGAGAACATCCCACATACAAGTCCAGGGCTTACTCTAACTGAGAAAACCCACACATAGAGCCAGGGTTACTCTAACTGAAAAACCCACGCACAATAAGAGCCAGGGTTAACTCTACTGAGAAACACCCACACATAGCAGCCAGGGCTTTACTCTAATGAGAACCACCCCACACTAGAGCCAGGTTTATCCTAACTGAGAACCCCACCAACAACAGGGCCTTACTCTAACTAGACACCCCACCACCAATTAGAGTTTCCAGGGCTTACTCTAATGCGAAATACACCCACATAGAGCCAGGGCTTTACTCTAACTGGAGAAACACCCACATATGAGCCAGGGGCTTACTCTGTCCTCAGTGTATGTGGTTGGTTAATGGTGGAGCTCCTGGGAGGGTTGCAGTGGAGAACAACATTGGCTCCTTCCTCTGCCGTTTTATGAGATCTCTTCTGCTTAGGGAGGGTCGGTGTCGCTGTAACACATAMCATCATCATCATCATCATCATATTACATGTTACATTGAATCACATTGGCCAGCGCCGCTAAAATACACACATTAATATCCGTCTCTGCTGGAAAGTGACAAAATAAAAATGTTAGAATATTAACATGTTATACTTTAGTATATTTGACCCTGATTGGTGGGGTCTATGGGTTGGTGTCTGGGACACAGATTAAGGTCCTAGAACTCTCCATTTCATTCTCTAGAGTCTAAGACATTGGTGGTTATTGTGTAAGATGCTCATTGAATTGTAGGACCCCTTTAGGTATAAAAAAAAGATTTAAACACTTGATTAACACATTCATAAATGGCAAAAAAGACCGGCAAAAAATTCCTCACAAGGAATAAGATTTTGTAGTGTCTGTCCTGTATCTAGGAGATATAAAAAAGCTCAGGAAATAGATAACTTTTTTTCTCAACATATTGAACCCCTTGTTTTGRGTCAGCACAGAACTACTTYCATACTTCCATTTGATGTATTGTTTTACCGGTTACCTTCAAAGGAGTCCCGTGACACTGGGGATCGTAAATTAGGTTGTAGACTAAACGATTCGGACGCAAAAAAACAGAAGCTGGCACATCGACGGTACCGACTTCAGTCGAGTCCCCTGACACACCATTGTTTGGACGCTACAGACTTTTCGTGAGAAGACTGATT
>NC_036846.1:22931413-22932044 GCF_002910315.2 Salvelinus sp. IW2-2015
AAAGGGAGAGATGGTGGCTACTTGTGAAGAATCTAGAAATATAAAATAATATTTGATTTGTTTAACACTTTTTTTGGTTACTACATGATTCCATATGTGTTATTACATAGTTTTGATGTCTTCACTATTATTCTAAAATTGTAGAAAATAGTAAATATTAAAATCTTTGAATAAGTAGGTGTGTCAACTTTTGACTGGTACTAATAAATATAAATATATATGAGGGATTGGAAATGATGCAGATAATTACGTTGATGGAAGCTACAATCTTTCTGCACTATAAAAGCTGATCTACTCCCCATTTTCTTTTTATTATAATAAATTAATAAACATTTAATAAACGGGGAAAAAATTATGAGGTTTGGATTCAGTTAGACTAATTTATATATACCTTGATAAAAATGTATTTATTTGGTTGTGTTTGGGGTTAATTCATTCAGTTTGTTTTACACAGCAAGTGTGACACTGTAGTTCTTCAGAGTGGCCATAAGGTGGCAGAGTAGGAAGTTGAGGCAGGCAGAGACTGTATGTGCTGTAGCCTTTATCTCTCTCTCTCTCTCTCTCTCTCTCTCTCTCTCTCTCTCTCTCTCTCTCTCTCTCTCCTCTCCTCTCCTCTCCTCTCCTCTCCTCT
>NC_036846.1:22936277-22939550 GCF_002910315.2 Salvelinus sp. IW2-2015
ACACAGCCCCTTTAGTGGTACCAACAGTCCCCTCAGTCCCCTTAGGACCACACCCAGTCCTTAGCAACAGTCCCCCAGTCCCCGCCTTAGTGGACCACAACAGTCCCAGTCCCTTATGGACCAACAGTCCCACTCCCTTAGTGACCAACAGTCCCAGTCCCTATATGACCAACAGTCCCACTCCCTTAGTGACAAGGTAACAACAGTCCCACTCCCTTAGTGACCAACAGTCCCAGTCCCTAGTGACCAACAGTCCCAGTCCCTTAAAGGTGACCAACCCAAGTCTTCCCAGTCCCTTAAAAGGCTGTACCAACAGTCCCAGTCTCCCTTAGGACCAACAGTCCCAGTCCCTAGTGACCAACAGTCCACTCCCTTTAAAAGGACCAACAGTCCCTCTCCTAACAAAGTTGACCAACAGTCCACTCTCCTAAAGTGACCAACAGTCCCACTCTCCCAAAAGGTGACCAACAGTCCCCACTCTCCTAAAGGTACCGAACAGTCCCACTCTCCTAAAGGTGACCAACAGTCCCACTCTCCTAAAGGTGGACCAACAGTCCCACTCTCCTTAAAGTGACCAAACAGTCACTTCTAACTCACAGTCCTCCTTAAAGGTGACCAACAGTCCCCTCTCTAAGGTGACCAACAGTCCCCACTCTCCTAAAGGTGACCAACAGTCCCACCTCTCCTAAAGGTGACCAACATGTCCCCCTCTCCTAAAAGCGTGACACCAACAGTCCCCTCTCCTAAAGGTACCAACAGTCCCGCCTCTCACTAAAGGTGACAACAGTCCCCCTCTCCAAGGTGACCAACAGTCCCCCCTTACTAACAGAGTGACCAACAGTCCCCTCTCCGTTAGGTGACCAAACAGTCCCACTCTCTAAAGGCTGACCAACAGTCCCCATCCTCAGTTGTGTTCTGTAGCTGTTGAAACAACATATGTATCAGTAGCTAGGTGAGTACAACAGAACAACCATTATGGTATCATAGCTAGGTGAGTACACAGAACAACAAGTATCATACGTAGAAGAAAATGAGTACAACATGAACAAACCATATGTATCAGTAGCTAGGTGAGTACAACAGAAAACTATGTATCAGTAGCTAGTGAGTACAACAGACAACATAGTATCAGTAGGTAGGTGAGTACAACAGAACAACATATGTATCAAGTAGCTAGGTGGTACAACAGAACAACCTTGTATCAGTAGCTAGGTGAGTACAACAAACACCATATGTATCATAGCTAGGTGAGTACAACAGAACACCATATGTATCATAGCTAGGTGAGTACAACAGAAAACCATATGTATCAATAGCTAGTGAGTACAACAGAACAACATATGTATCAATAGCTAGGTGAGTACAACAGAACAACCAATGTATCAGTAGCTAGGTGAAGTACAAACAGAACAACCATATGTCAGTAGCTAGGTAGTACAAAAACAACATATGTATCATAGCTATGGTGAGTACAACAGGAACAACCATATGTATCAGTAGCT
Source organism: Salvelinus sp. IW2-2015 (assembly GCF_002910315.2). Classification (NCBI taxonomy): domain Eukaryota; kingdom Metazoa; phylum Chordata; class Actinopteri; order Salmoniformes; family Salmonidae; genus Salvelinus; species Salvelinus sp. IW2-2015. The sequence continues at coordinate 22,937,780 of NC_036846.1, forward strand.
AGGTGAGTACAACAGAACAACCATATGTATCAGTAGCTAGGTGAGTACAACAGAACAACCATATGTATCAGTAGCTAGGTGAGTACACAGCAGAACAAACCATATGTATTCAATAGCTAGGTGAGTACAACAGAACAACAGCAGTAATAGTGATCAGTAAGACCTTTATATAGGGTGAAGTACAACAGAACAACATATGTATCAATAGCTAGGTGGAGTACAACAGAACAACCATATGTATCAGTAGCTAGGTGAGTACAAAGAACAACCATATGTATCAGTAAGCTAGGTGAGTACAACAGAAGCAACCATTATATCAGTAGCTAGGTGGCTACAACAGAACAAATATGATCCAATAGCTAGGTGAGTTACAACAGTGGTTTATGGTTGTCCTTTAACGAACCTATGAGTAATGGCTTTTTCTTTCATTGCGGTGGATTAAAAAACATGCACTGGTTCATATTTCCCTACATCCACTTGATCAATGTGTTTACCCAGGTAGCTTCTCTTCTAACCAGTTGGAAATATATCTATATTTTTACTTATCTACTGCGCTTCACACTCAACAGTTTTCCCAGAATGGCTGCTGTGTTGGGAAGGGAGATCTCCTGCGTTAGTTTGTGTGGCTTGGCTGGGACATGAATAAACAACATGAATACGTGTCTTGGGTTTTGGTTCAGAGTTGTACTGTGAGTGAGCTTGCCAAATGTGACTGTGAATGGCAAAGTAAACAAGATAGCTATATGTGTGTGTGTCAAATGACACCCTATTCCCTATATAGTGCACTACTTTAGACCAAAACTGTGGTCAAAAGTAGTGCACCAAATAGGGAATAGGGTGCCATTTGAGATATTTAAAAAAAACTAAAAAACTATTTCAGCTCATCGAGCCTGAGCCCTTTTCCACTGATTGGCTGAAGTATAATATATTGTTCCGTGGAATAGCTTCCCAGTGAGGTTTTTCTAACCTCATAATGATCCCACTATAAAATGCTTGGTTTGAAACCACAGTAATTAGTGTGTGTGAATGGGGATCGTTTCAGTCTTTGTCTAGTGGGGATTGTTTTAAAGCCTAGATTGATTTTCAGCGGTGCTTTTGTCACCTTCTGTCGTTCAAGCAGTCGTTTGCTACCACCGTGTGTATAGAGGTCTCCTAGCATTTTATTCTGCTGTTGAGCTATTGTTCTGGTAACTCCTGTTCAATTCATGTTGACGGACGACCACCATTTTGAATTGGAAATGAGATCCTTTCTGTAAATCTCACTTGATTTCCACAAGCTTTCACAACCCAGCTAACCCACATTTATCCAATTATTTTATCTGAAAGTACTTTATTTCTCTTGAATGGCTTCATTGTAAATGAAATAAACGGAGATGTTTGTGTTACAACAKAGACTGGTCCTTTTGGACCCTGGTCCTTTTGGACCCGTCTAYGTTGTAACTAGTCTGGTAGGACTCTTCCCTGTCTCTTCCTCTCCTCTCCCATCTGGATTTGTAAACGTGTAAAGTAGCTCCTCAAAGACACCACGAAGGCTAAAAGGGCAGGAAGGACTTACAGCAGAGACGCTGTACGTCAAATTAAATAAACGTTTATTTGTTGCGTACACAGATKTGCAGATGTTATCGCAGATGCAGCTAAATGCTTATGTTTCCAGCTCCAACAGTGCAGTAATATCTAGCAATACAAAACAATACACACATAATCCAGGAAGCAATACAAAACAATACACACATAATCCAGGAAGCAATACAAAACAATACACACATAATCC